>NC_067118.1:43841116-43922019 GCF_021347895.1 Acanthochromis polyacanthus
GCCACTCCCCCTACACACCGGCTCCTCTCACCCTCTGCCATCACTCACTTCCCTGACAATAAAACTCATTCTCATTTCCACCCGGCCTTGGTAGTGTGGCTGTCTGCTCAGGTCCAGCCCTCTAGATTCGTGACACACTTTGTCTGCCACTTCTTTTAAAACTTTACTCCTTTTGTTTCCTCAATAGTAAATCAAAAGTACATAAAAACAAAATCTACACAAACATCTTGTCTGTATGTGTGCAATGTAACATGCAGAGAAGTATTTAGATTAGGGGCGGCTGTGGCTCAAGTGGCAAAGCCGTTCATCCAATGCAAGACACTTTACCCACCTTACCTCCAGTGCTGCCACTTACACTGGTGTATGAATGTGTATGCTGTGTAATGTTGGTGGTGGTCAGAGGGGTTGTAGGAGTGGATTGGCAGCCAGTCAGTCTGCCCCAGGGCAGCTGTGGCTAAAAATGTAGGTCTGCCAGCTATAGTGCACTGCAAAACACTGAAATATAGCGATTAGAGGTAAAATAAATAAATAAACTAAGGCATACAATAGTGAAAAACCTTTACATCTTTCTGGGGTCATAAGTGACCCCAGACAAGTTTCCATTATCCTTGTCACACCAGTTGGCCGATCTCTACAAAAAACTATAAGCAGCTGTAAGACAAGTAGATTGACAAATTCAGGGTCGTCACTTACTGTTTTTTTTCACACAAAATCACCACCAAAACACACCACAAATTCCGTCAGTGATTCACTTCCATATTAATAATTGAATCAGGCACTAAAGCAATGACTCTGGCTATCAACAGTGTGGATAATCATTACTAAACACTGTCGCAGACCAAGTTCACTCTGATGGCAGTGACCTCTTTCAGCAGGATCATGAACCCTCTCACACTTTGTTCAGGAATCATTTGAGGAACATGACGATGAGTTCTATGGAGTAAAGGAGTGCCAAATCAAAATATAAATAAATAAATAATTAAATAAATAAATGTGGAAATATAAAGAGAAAATAATTAAATAAATAAATAAATGTGGAAATATAAGAGAAATAAATAAATAAATAAATAAATAAAAAGGAAAATTATTTATTTCTCTTTATATTTCCACATTTATTTATTTATTTAATTATTTATTTATTTCCCTTTATATTTCCTCAGTCCACCAAGAAAAGGAAAAATGCAAATCAGTTTGCTCTGGGCGGGGATTCTGAACACAGGAGTCCTGCCTGACACCAGCTCCCAAGCACGGCTGAAGTGAAGCCATGTCACCGTTGAGCTTCGGCTTATTCTGCCACTGATAAGAAAATAAACATTAATTTACCGAATTAGCAGTGTCCTTTCAGTGTCTGATGGCAGAATCAGCCGAAGCTCCACGGTGACACGGCTTCACTTCAGCCGTGATCGGAGCTGGCGTCAGGACAGAAGCCTGTGTGCGGGTACGACTCCCCACCCTGAAAAGGAAGCCCGCCCAGAGCAAACTGATTTGCATTTTTCTATTTCATGGTGTCAGGCCATTATGAAATAACCACCAAGAAATAAAATGCAAATCAGTTTGCTTTCACTTGGTGGACTGAGCTGTCAATCAAATGGCTCTAGGCGGGGCTTCCTCGTCGTTCTTGATCACAGGCATATGAAGAGTAGATACGACACGCCCCTCTGAGCGGCGTGCCTACGGAGACGCTAAGCTAGCGGGGGCAAAGTTTCAGTGTTTTCCATTGATGTGTACGGCACGAAAATTAAAACAAGAAGAATGCCGGCTCATTGTGCGGCATACAGTTCCACACTACATCGGACGATCAAGACAAGGAAACTTGGAATAACTTTCCACAGGTAAGAATAGTTTTGGGCTCGTTTTTTATTATAGACCTTTTCGCAGTGACGTCAGAGTCGGGGACACGTGACCATACCTTCCTCAGCAACGCACGCCGCCATTTTAAGAGGGGGCAACAAAGTCATTAGCAACCATGATTTTGACCGCCGAAACCACGCGGTTTTGACCCGGAGAAAAACGTCTTGGTGATTATTTCGGAAATCTTGAGCCAAAAGCCAAGCTACGGTATAAAAAAAAATAGAACTGGTTGGTTTGCAGTCATGTCCGTACCAAATTGCACTGGGATCATGCGGAAAACGACCCTACTACGTGTCCAGATCTTCATTGGCACTCCATTTACGAGTACCTTATCAACAGCCCAGGCATCCACACAATGGAGAAGATGAAGACTTATAAAAGCCTGGACTCATACGTTTTCTTTGAGGTATGCTTATATTTATACGTTTTTGTGCATACAGGTCAATGTCAGAATGATAAATGCCTTGTAAGATACGGCTACCACCAGCTCCGCTATGCTAAGCTAATGTTAAGCTAACGGGGTGAGCCATTACACCTTTTAATTTCAAGTGGAAGTAGTGTATGTATATTAGTTAGATGTGCATTATCAAAACTAAGAGTCAGATACCTGTAAATGAGCTCTACCCACCCTAGGCCCAAGGGTATGAGGTGCTAACAATAATGAGGACAATGCTGCTGATTACAGCATAGTAGTTAGCAGAACGAAAGGGAGGAGAGAAGGTTTAAAAATAGCAGTGTGAGTAGAAAGACCCCTGACTTTTTGTGGGAAGCACAGCTAGCACTAGCCTAAGTTAAGTAGCTAGCCCTCAACATTTCAGATAATTATAGACATCATAAGCTGCAGTCAATTCCAGCCACTTTCAGTACAAAAAAATCGGTAATATTCTATTTGTAAATAAAAATATGACGAGAAATACAGGAATATTGGACGTGCATCGCGAGGTGCATTTCCTTGAAAACGACCTATTCGTGGATTATATACCGACTTAAAGACATGTTTTGGACAAAATATGTTACTGGCTTGTTTCGTCTGGATGTCCAAAGTTGGATTATGGCCGTTTTTTGTGGAATATTTTCATCTGTGTGTAATAATGAATCGGAAATGTGAGTCGCGCTGTGTATGTTGAAGCCGTGTATAGAGAACGGATGGATGGATATTCGTTTTTGTCGGACAAATGTGTTTATATTACCCGCTGTGGTAATCACATCTGAAAGTGGTTTATATCGGCGGATTCATGAGAATCTAAGCTTTCCATCGGCGTATAGTGTTTGTATAATCGTGTTTGCAGTTTCAGACATTTAGCAAATTGCTTATGCAGATTTCAAAGTGTACCGCGGGCGGGACACTGAAGCGCAACGGGTTAAGCTTATTAATTAATAATTTCAGAAAATCAGTTAAGGGGTAATAATTGCATGAAACACAACATACCATTGACGAAATGCTGACTGCAAACATAGGACCATTTTGACTGTGGGCTCCATGTGGTTCCATTATTGTTAATCCGCCTCAATGCTTTGAGCCATAAACTCCTTTTCTGGCCCTTTTCAGTCGGAATCCTGTAAAAGGAAATGTTCTTGTTGCTCCATGACTGAGAACTACAGCCAAAAACAGCGCAGGTTTTGGGCATATCTGCTTTTGGTCGTTCAAATCGGGAGGGAAACGTGGGAAACTAATGGTCGTCAAGGCAAAGCATACCCCTCTTAAAATGGCGGAATCGCGTTGCTAGGGCCGGTGACCGGCGGTGACGTTCGATGATGACGTTTCGGAAAAAGGTCTATTAAATCTTTTGAGGGTCTATGAGAGCTAACTAGTTAGCCATTAGCAAAACATTAACACGAGCTAACAGCTGGACAACCAAATACCAGACGATTAATAGTAGCTGTAGTATAGCTGTACAAGCAGTAATACGAAAAGTACAAGCAGCAGTAGTAGTATAAGTAGCTGTTAGAGTCGTAGACGTAGTATCAGCATGTGTAATAGTATTACAAGTTGTAGTAGCAGTGACAAGTTTCCTTGTCTTGATCGTCCGATGTAGTGTGGAACTGTATGCCGCACAATGAGCCGGCATTCTTCTTGTTTTAATCTTCGTGCCGTACACATCAATGGAAAACACTGAAACTTTGCCCCCGCTAGCTTCTTCTTCTTCTTCTTCTTCTTCTTCTTCTTCTTCTTCTTCTTCTTCTTCTTCTTCTCTCTTTTTAAATGGCGGGTCGCAAACAACTTAAGGTGCATACCGCCACCTACTGCACAAGAGTGTGTATCATCATTCAGTCATTTCTATTTACCTATTTATATCTTATTTAATAACCCTGTGTCCCTCAGGAACACAAGTAGCGCCCTCCTCCCTTTCCTTATCTCTTCCCCCTCTCCTTCTGTTCCCAATATTCCAACTAGGCTCCACTTCCTACCCGACTCCTTAACTTTCCTCTCCAACATTTCCCTTTCCACTGAAAATTTCCTACACTGCATCACCACATGTTCCACGGTTTCTTTAACTCTGCATGTTTCACATAAATCATCTCCTCGTTTCCCTAACAGATACATGATATTGTTAAGCCCAGTATGTCCTACTCGTAAACGTGAGATGACAATTTCTTCCCTCCTGCTCCTTTCTTCGTAGATATTAACTTTCACTGATTTTTGAATTTCATGAAATCCCCTACCCTTCTTATCTTCATCCCACTTTTTCTGCCATTTTTCCAGTCCTTTCCTTTTAATTATTGTTTCCCCTTCTCCTCTGCCTAATTGAATATGCAGTGCTATTTCTCCCTTAAGTGATGCTTTGGCTAATTTGTCTGCCATCTCATTCCCTTTCACCCCCTCATGTGCTGGTACCCAACAAAACTGTACATCCACACCACCCCGATGTAGTCTAAATAGGCTATGTTGTATTTCCATTAGTAGATCTTCTCTGTCTGAATTAGTTGTCTGAATACTTTGTAAAGCTGCTGCAGAGTCAGTGCACACCACCACCCGTTCTGGTCTGACTTCCTCCACCCACTGCAAGCATACAATAATGGCCACCACCTCTGCTGTGTAAACTGATAACTGATTCGAAATTCTTTTAGATATACATATATTGAAATCTGGGATAAAAATACCAACACCCACA
Organism: Acanthochromis polyacanthus; assembly: GCF_021347895.1. Classification (NCBI taxonomy): domain Eukaryota; kingdom Metazoa; phylum Chordata; class Actinopteri; family Pomacentridae; genus Acanthochromis; species Acanthochromis polyacanthus. The sequence goes on from NC_067118.1 coordinate 43,846,081, forward strand.
TATTCATGTTCATTTTTTGATCCATCTGTAAATATTTTAAGGTGGCTGTAATAATTTTGCCTCACATATGTATTTACTTTTATCCCAGTTTCTGCCCTACACCATTCTCTTTTCTTTTCTAAAATGCACATATCCACTTTTATTTCTGGTACAACCATGGAGGAACATTTACTTATTGGATTAGCTATTGCAAAATCCAAATTCTCCATGTTGAGCTGTTTCACCTTATTATTTATCTCCCATCCAAAGCCTCTCCTTTTAAATGTGGAATACTCCCAGCACTGTTTTAATGTATTAGTCCCACGGGGTTCTCACCTCCATACCCTTTTAATCTTTACCCCAGTAACTTAATGCAAATATATCTCTTCTTATCTCCAGAGGTACTTCTCCTGCCTCTATTATGAACTGCATTAGTTGGTGTTGTTTAATGAGTCCTGTACCAGATTCCTCAAAGCCCTCATACTTGTAACCTGTCTATTTTTTTGAGAGTAGTTACTGCTGCCGCTCCATATATTATCAACCATAATCTATGGCCCGACCTCAATCAGTGCTTTATATATGTCCAGTAATGCTTGTTTGTCTGCTCCCCAATTACACCCAGCAACAGCTCGTAAAAGGTTTATTGATTTTTTACATTTTGCTTCTAAATGTTGAATATGAGTTTTCCATGTATATTTATTGTCCAGCCATAGACCTAGGTACTTAAACTCAAGATACTTTCTGCAAAGGTTGCCCATACAACGTTAGATTTATATTATTAATCTCCCTTTTATTTGTTATTATCATGTAACAAGATTTACTGACTGAAAGTTTGAACCCCCATTCATATGACCACCTCTCTACCTCCTGAATCGCATTCATCACATTTTTGATTACATGAGTCACATTTCTGCTTCTCATCCATATAGCACCATCATCTGCATAGAGGGCTGAATTAATATTCCAATTTAGATTTGAAAAAATATCATTAATCATGATATTAAACAATATTGGACTAATGGCACTTCCCTGAGGAATACCATTTTCTACCTCAAAATCCTGAGACAACGTTGTTCCTACTTTTACCTTAATTTTTCTATCCGTTAAGAAATTTATTATCCAGTTATAAACTCTTCCACCAATACCCAATTGGTTAAGTTTAATGAGCAGACCATCTCTCCACACTGAATCATATGCCTTCTCAATATCAAAAAAAACAATAATCATAACCTCTTTCATTTTTAAAGTCTTTTCAATCTCATTACTCACTCTAACTAAGGCATCCACTGTTGATCGCCCTTTCCTGAACCCATACTGCCTAACATTCAACAATCCTTTCTGCTCTAAATAAAAAGCTAATCTATTTACTATGATTCTCTCCATCCATTTGCAAATATGTGATGTTAATGCAATAGGTCTGTAATTGATTGGATTTCCAGGATCTTTTCCTGGCTTGCTAAAAGGCAGAATAACTGCCTCCTTCCAACTCCTAGGTATCTGTCCCTCTCTCCATATTTTATTGAAAAGATTCAATATTATTTGCATTGTTACTTCAGGAAGCTGATGGAACATTGCATAACATAGTTGATCTTGTCCTGGAGCCGTGTTACCTGTGCCTTGCAAAGCTGTTTTTAGCTCTTTCATTGTGAACTCCATATCAATGGTGAGCTGCAATTCTCTTTTACTTCCCAGATGTTTCCATGTTCCCTAAGAACCAATTCTCTCCTTTCCATGTGTAAATCATCTAGATGATCACCACTATGAATGGCAGCAAAGGTTTTCCCAAGTAATTCTGCTTTTCCTTTATCTGAAGTAATCACCTCATCTTCATTAATCAGTACTGGGGATTTACCTGAGTTCCTGTTACCATTCATTTTCCTAAACATGGACCACACCTGATCTAACTTTTCTTCTTCTTCTTCTTCTTCTTCTTCTTCTTCTTCTTCTTCTTCTTCTTCTTCTTCTTCTTCTTCTTCTTCTTGTTTTACGGCGGTTGGCATCCAGCTTCTTGGTGCATTACCGCCACCTTCTGTTCCGGAGTGTGGACCAGACAGTAGACTTACAGACTTTACCCGACCTAGTTCAAACTATCAAATCTACAAACACACACTACAAAGACCAAACAAAAACCCAAACAAACAAATAAAAAAAACAAACAAAAAAAAACTCTAACTTGCACTCTCCACACCAAAGCCAACTACCACCCCTTATTCCTATCATTATCCCTACCTAACCATCATATTCTATTATAAACCCCGGTCCCCTTTAAAAAATCCATCAGTGCCCTAACCTGTGCCCTCTCTTCCATACTTAGCAACTCTTTCAGTGTAAATTCCTGCACCCCTAACTCCTTTATCCTATCCATCAGCTCCCCTCTCTGCACCTCATATCTTCTACACCTCAGAACTACATGTTCCACGACTCTTCCTCCTCCTGACAACCCTCACATAAACCAGTCTGGTGCTTCCCAATCAGTTTCAGTGTTTTATTTAGTGCACTATGCCCCAACCTTAACCTGGTCATCACACTCTCCTCCCTCCTGTGTCCACTACTCACCCTCCCACCTCTGACGCTCTTTTGTACCTGATACAGGTGCCTCCCTTTCTTCTCTCCATCCCACCTTTCTTGCCACACTGAGTTGCTTTTTTCCCAGATAATACTTTTGATTTCTTTCTTGCTGATCCTCAGATGCATTTCTATTTTCCTTTTCAGTAAAGCTCTCTTGGCCAGATCATCAGCCCTCTCATTCCCCCTCACCCCTACATGTGCTGGTACCCACAGAAACTTTACCTGACCCCCCTGGTGAACAATTCTTGTTAGTGACTCAAGAGCTGAATATAGGATGTCCTGACGGCTGTTTGAATGAAAAGACCTGAGGCTTGCTAGCACTGATGATGAGTCTGAACACACTAATGCCTTTCCTAGACCAGTCTTCTCCACCCACTGTAGTGCAACCAAAACCGCCACCATTTCCACTGTGTATACTGAAAGATTATTAGATGTTCTTCTGTTGATCCCAATTCCTCTTTCCGGACTGTTACCCCGAATCCTGTCACCCCTGTCTCAGGTTGCTTTGCCCCATCTGTGTATATGCAAGTAAAATTGCTGTACTTTGTTAATATGTGACACTTAAACTCACCAACCAAATCAACCATGCCTTTCCCCTCCTCTTAGCCTCTAATAAACCCCAATCAACCTCAGGCCACACTAGCATCCATGGGGCCACACCTGGATAGACTACCGTAGGACTAACTTTGAGGTTAAGTATTCCAAATTCTTTTGCAATGTTATTTGCTTCTTTTGCAAAGTTTTGCCTCCGGCTCCTTTCACCCTCCCAGAACCCCTGCAAAACTCCCTTTGTCAGATGAGACTGATTGTGTCCTTGCAAGTTAGCCCAGTAGTTAGCTATTATCTGCCTTCTCCTAATTTCAGAGGCATCTCTCCCACTTCCACCTGTAGAGCAGGAACCGGTGATGTTTTGACTGCCCCACTACAAACCCTCAGAGCCTGCCTTGAATCACATCCAGTTTACATAATAAGGACTTGGATGCAGAACCATATGCCACACTGCCATAATCAATCACTGGTCTTATCAGCGCTACATATAACCGCTTCAATGCTGAGCAGCTTGCTCCCCATTCTCTACCAGTCAAACACCTCATTACATTAATTACTTGCTTACACTTTCCTTCAATTCTCCTGATGTGCTCTGCCCATGTCAGCCGTGCATCAAACAAAACACCCAGAAATTTAAATGATTTAACCCTTTCTAACATGTGCCCATACATCCTCAACTTCATCCCTTCCTCAATCCTTTTCCTAGTGAAAAATAGTGTCTGTGTTTTCTCTACTGAGAACCTGCACCCCCATTCATTCCCCCACTCTACCACTTTGTCAATTGCACCTTGGACTTTCTTTATTGCGTGCTCCATGTTCTTTCCTCTTTTCCATAATGCCCCATCATCCGCAAAGAGCGATCTCCCTATATCACTGGAACTTTTAAAAATACATCATTTATCATGATAATAAAGAGCAGTGGACTTATCACACTCCCTTGTGGTGTACCGTTTCCCACTGCGTACTGGTTTGACAGATCTGACCCTATGCGTACCTGTATTTTTCGTCCAAACAGAAAATCCTTCACCCAATTGAAAACTCTCCCACCAATCCCCATGTTGTGTATCTTTATCAGCAACCCCTCCTTCCACATCATGTCATAAGCTTTCTCAATGTCAAAAAACACTGCTATTACCGATTCTTTATTTACCTGGGCCATCCTTATTTCCGACTCTAATCTAACCACTGCGTCCATAGTGCTCCTGCCTTTCCTGAAACCACTCTGACACCCTGCCAAATGTTCCCTCTTTTCAAGTTGATATGACAACCTTTCCGTTATCATCCTTTCCATTACCTTGCAGACAGTTGATGTCAGTGATATTGGTCTGTAACTAGTAGGTTTGGATGGATCCTTGCCAGGTTTTCTTATTGGAACCACTACTGCTTCTTTCCAGGCTTCTGGTACCTCCCCTCCTCCCACACTCTGTTATACAGCTGCAGCAACTTCACTAATCCTCCTTGCCCCAAATGTTTTAACATGCTGTAACACACCTGATCCTTCCCTGGAGAAGTTGGTCGTGACCTTCTGATGGCCCTCACCATTTCAGCCAATGTAAATGGCTCATCGATCACATCGTCTGTCCTTGCCCTCTTGTTTAATAACCCTGGATACTGAGCCATAGTTCTCTCCCTCCCCTGTCTCCCCTCCTCTGACAAATTATCTGAGCTATGTACCTTTACAAATGCCTTAGCCATGACTTCTGCCTTTTCTCTGTTGGACACTGCTGACTCCTCTCCAGATGTTATGACAGGATAATCCCATTCCCTTCTTTCACCTCCCATCTTCTTAATCATTCCCCACACTTCCCCCACTGGTGTTGTTCTCCCTATTCTATCGCAAAAGTTTCTCCATGATGCCCTCTTAGCTTGCCGTATTGTTTTTCTCACCACTGCCTGAGCCTTTTTGTACCGAACTAAGTCCTGCAAGTTATGAGTCCTTTTAACTTGTCTGAATGCTTATTCCTGTTTCTTACAGCCAGATGACACTCTTCTGTCCACCATGGTACCAACTTCCTACTCCTTTTGCCCTTACTTTTGGGTATAGCGCCCTCTGCTGCCCTTACAATCGCTGATGTCACCCGTTTATTTATTTCATCAATGTCTCCAAATATTTCTGTCTTGCTCATTGATTCCTCACATAACCTTTGAAACCGGTCCCAGTCTGCTTTTTGAAACACCCACTTTCTGATTCCCACCTTTGCTCTCACTTCTAATCTCTCCCCTACAGAGCACAGGATTGGGTAATGATCACTTCCTATTGTTGAAGCTGTCCACATCCCCCAGTTACTGACCCCTGCCATTGTGTTAGATACTAAGTTATATCCAATGCTGACTCGGTACCTGCTGTTATGTTTACTCTTGTCCCTCTTCCATCATTTACACACACCAAATCCCTTTCATCCATCAAATCTTCAATTACCTGACCATTCACATCTGTCTGCGCCCCTCCCCACAATGTATTGTGAGCATTGAAGTCTGCACACCATATGACCTTGTTACTGTCTTGCCCTTTAATCCCTAATAGCTTTTCCAAACTAAGCCTCTTACATGGGTTGTAGTAATTAATTATGACTACTTTCTCCCCCCTTTCCCATATTTCCATCACAACAAACTCCTGTCCACTCCCTTTTCCAGTAACCTATAAGGAATTTCTTGCTTAATAAATGTTGCACAACCCCCACCTCCCCCTTGACTTCTGTCACTTCTTATTACTGTATACCCATGTACCACGAAATGCAAATTTGGTTTTAACCATGTTTCCTGCACACACATTACATCTGGTTTTCTATTCATCTCTTTAATGAAATGTTTGAATTCTTGACCATTAGCCAGCAAACTCCTAGCATTCCATTGAAGGATTAATACCATAACTAGAATTAGCCAACCCATGGTGTTTCCTGACTTGACTGATTAGTGAGATTGTCCCTCACTTCTTCCCATGTCAGTCCCACTAAGCCCAAGTGATGCACTGCCGCTTTAACAATCAGTTGAATTTTTTCACTTTTTGACTTTACCTCTGCTGTGCTTGTTGACCACCCCTGCAATAAATGTTACCAGGTCTCTTTTGTCCACATACATTCTGTCACTCATTCTTTGCCGCCCTACGTGACTCCCTAATTCTCCTTGAACGATAGTTCGGCTACTCTGCCCCCTAGCCACTTTCACAGCTTCAGCATACGAAATCTTCTTCTCCACTCTCACTCTTTGAATATTATTTTCCCATTTCATAGCCTCACATCCTCCATATGCCACGTTTATGTGCACCTCCACAATTACAGCATTTTGGCTGCACCCCTGTCCCACACTCTCCATACTCATGATCTTCCCCACACCTAGTACACCACCTCTTGTCCTTGCAGTTTTTGAGCCAGTTTGCTTGACACAGTGCCGAGCTTTTGAAGCGAAAGTGTTCCGAGGGGTGTTTCGATCCCTGCCTCAGCACGCCCACAATCATGTCACTATCGAGAGTGAGGCCTCGTTACGTGACATTGCGTGTTGCGCTACTTCACGCGAACTTCGAAGGGGTTGGACATTTCAATCTGTCCAGGTCTTAAAAGGTGTCTGATTAACTCCTCAAACTGTGGGTTTTTTGAGAAGGAGATTACACTAGCGCATTTTGAGAAGTTACATTAAGTTAGAATTTTGTTTAGATGTATTTAGTTGCATTTCATACATTCAATAACACACATAGATACATATGCATAGATTCACTCGTACACACACATAGATTCACACATACACAACACACATTCATTCATAGAAACACACTAAACATATAATAGATTAGGTTACAGATAGGTACATAAAGAGTTTGACTGGTTGAAAGAGTGTTTTGTGAGTGAGTTGTGAGAGTGCAAGGTGTGTTTGTGAGGAATGAGTGAAGTAGTGAGGGAGGGATATGGAGGAACAGCCAGTGCCCAAAAGAGCACGCTCTTATGCTTGGAAGCACTTTGATTTTATTAATCACAAGAAGGTCAAGTGTCTCATCTATGCTCAGGAACTGACTTTCAGCAATAACATGTCGTCACTGCTGCCACACCTACGCAGCAAATACCCAGAGATGACGCCCAATACAGCTGCTGCTACAGCTGTTGCTGCTGCTGCTTCTGGGGGTGTGGAGACCAGACTCAATAAGCGTAATGCAATTTCTGTAGATTAAAACACATAACTACTATATAAGCGTGTGTGTATATATATATATATATATATATATATATATATATATATATATATATATATATATATATATATATAATTTACAGTTTATCTGTGGATATCTTTATTTACAGTAGATATATTCAGCATTTTCTTTTGTTAGTCACATGTTTAATCTGATTCTTTTGTAACAGTATTTTTATTAAGGTTTTTTTATCTTAAAAAACAAAACAAAACAAAACAAAACAAAACTGGACAAAGACTAACAAAAACAAAAACAGAACTGGGCATACAGAGGGCAGCAAAATACAATGTTGCATCACTAAAGCATCACAGATCAACAGGTTTTCAAGGTCAAACTGAGTGGGCCACTGGGGGTATGTTGGAGTGTCCACCATGCCGGGCAAGACGATCCAAGAATGGTTGCCATATGGTGTAAAATCTATTAAGATTGTCCATGACACTGTATCTGATTTTCTCCATGTGTAGTAAGCTAGTTAGCTCCATCAGCCATGCCTTAAACTGAGGCACAGTGTCCGATTTCCAGAGTCTTAAAATCAGTCTCTTAGCAATTATCATTCCATACATAATAGTGCTCTGCACTGAGAGGCTGTGCTTTTGTAAGGACAGAGAATATCCAAATAATGCTACCTGTGGGTCAGGGTTAAACACACAGTCATAGATTTCAGAAAACCACTTGAATATTTCGCACCAAAAGTTATGCAGTTTTGGGCAAGTCCAAAAAAGGTGGGTTAGAGAACCATCAGCAGATCTGCACCGGTCACACAGAGAGGAGATCGTAGGATAAATTCTATTTAATTTAACTTTTGAGTAATATAGTCTGTGCATCACCTTAAATTGAATCAACTGGTGCCTAGCATTAATGGAACAGGAGCGTATTCTGCTGAGGCTCTCCTCCCAGACATCCTTATCATCAATCAGCAACCCTAACTCTTTCTTCCAGGCCAACCTCAAAGATGGTGTACTAAAGTTAACATGTTCATGAAATATTTTGACAAAGTTTTAGACCAAACCTTTGGAGTCAGGCGGTCCCAGTAAGAAAGAGTAAACCCTTTTTTCCTCAGGGGGGTTTTCAAAATTAGGCAAACATTAGCGGGCATAGTTTCTGATTTTTAAATATCTAAAAAAGTATGTTGATGGGAGAGAGAACTTGTCTTTTAGCTGGGCAAAGGAGGCAAATTTTTTATTAATGTACAGGTCTTTTAAAGTGACTATGCCTTTTAACCTCCAGCTGTCAAAAGCTGCATCTGAAAGTGATGGAGGGAATGCATGATTGTGGTGAATGGAGGTGCCAGACAACTTACAATACTTTTTAATTTGTGACCAGATTCTGAAACAATTTGAAATTATCTGGTTGTTCACCTTTGTGCCTGTGGGCAAACTGGATGTTTAGAAAAGGAGTGGACGCGGTGAACTATTAATAATGCATTTCTTTTCAATTACAACCCAAGCTGGAATATCTGCTGAAACTTCCAGGTTATAATCTTCCTGCCAGTAAACAAGAGCCCTTAGATTTGCAGCCCAGTAATAATGTTGGAAACAAGGTAGCCCTAATCCTCCCATCTCTTTAGGTTTGTATAAGTGAGTTTTTGATATTCTATGGGCTTTAAAGCCCCAGATGTTTAATCTGATTCTTAATCATATTCTATACGAACGGTATGATCTGTGTACATTTTTTTCTCCTCTGATCATTTTGTTGACAGGGGGATTCATAAATTGAAATTAATGTCATAAATGATGAGTACTTTTGTGACTGGATACTGAGTTCAGCCACTAGAGGTCAGCCTTGTACAGTTTTAAAATATACCCGCCATATTAAAACAGGAGAAGCAGGAGGTCTGTACACTTCTGCTTTAATTTTTCACAGATGTTTTAGCTGCTTTGCTGGTTACAAATGCCAGATGTGTAGCCCTGGTACAAGATCATTGTATTAAAATTTTTTAAAGTGTTGGTTTTCATACAGAAATACTCTTCTTTGCTATGTTTTACTGTCGTTTGTAGACAGTAACAGTTATTGTAGTATAATATTAAATATGCCGTTTAGAGGTATTTAATTTCTTACAATTAGAATAATCCTCTTGTATCCTCCTGGATTGTAGAATGGATTCTATTCTATACTTTAGTTTTAGTTGGAAGAATTGATAAAAAGATAACACAATTACATTAAGCATTTAAATTCAGGGAGTTGTCAGCCTTCATACGCCAACTCTCAGAGCTTTGCACACAGTTTTGAAAACAACAGAACAAGGAAGTCGGAAAAAAATAGAATTATTTTGAGAGCAAAGGAACAGCATACAACAAATGATGGTCATTTTGTGTGTTTTTAAGTGTGTTTTTGTTTCAAATTGTTCATCTTGTTAGTTCCTTTTGCTCATTTTCTGTCTCATTTTCTTAATGTTGCACCTGTTTAGGGTTGTTTTTGTTCAATTTTTGGACATTTTTGTGTCAGATTTTTGCCACTCCTGTCTCATTTTGCATTTCTTTATTGTTGTTACAAGTTTGTGCTACATCTTGGTCACTTTACATCTCTTTATGGACACTTTGTGCACCAATTTGCGTTTTGGGTCTCACGCTGGGTCAAAAGGCTCAAGTGCGGGAAATGAACAATCAGATCTGTAAAAGCAATGCTTTTACTCCACCAAAACTCAAATTGAACTACAATTCTCAGGCGGAAAACTACAACAGGAAGTATCCACAAACGGAAGCGGTTGCAAACTCTCTCAGGGAATACTTTAGCGACTACTGACAAAACTAAAACAGCAATAAACTCAATTTATTTGGTGAAACATTTTTACACTTAAAAAAAATTGAGCAAATTTTGAAGCTGTGAAATTGATTACATATAATTTAGGAATTTGAGTAAATATGATTAAAAATTCAAGTAGCTCTGTGCAACTATTTAGTAGCATTACATAAAAAATTAAGTTGATAAATTAAAAGCCTAAGTTAATGTAACAGCAACCCTAAGTCAAAACCACTGAAAAGACTGAGTAAATACAATTGGAATGCTCAGTCAATATGACTGAAAATTAGGTTTTTATTTCACAAAACTAATGTGATCCATGTACTGAAAGTCTTAAATGAATTTCTATATTTCATATATACTATATTAACTATTTAACTGTATTTACTCTTTACTTGAATGACACCAAATAATATACAAAAACAATCACACATGTTAACAGTAAAACCACTGTAAATCTTTATTTGTTCAGAACTGACTACTGTAACACATGAAATAGCATCTATAGTCAACCTGGTTTGCTTTCCACATCACATGTAACAGTATCCACAGTATGAAAACAGTGCACTGAAAACTAATACGAGCCAGCAGCATCTAAAACATGAGTAAAACACTCACTTACTGTTTCCAAAGTGCCAGTAAAAAAATGCTTTTGGTTCAGGAGCAACAGGCTGAAATGAGCTCTGCACATGGCAAAAATACATTAAGTGACATTTAGCATCAACAATAAGTACCTCTATTGCTAACTACCAGTTATTGCCCCATGGTGATAATAACTGGGCAGGCCTATACCAGTTCAGATTAGCGTGACTTTGTTAGCACTGTAGCATTAATGATTTTCTTTTTTTCTTAATTAATCTGAAGATTTTAATGAACCCTTTTGACTCCAACACCTGCTGACTGGCGGGTTTGAAAGGCATGTTTTATGGTTTTAAAATAATTACCCAAATTACAGGCTGTAGCCTATCTCAGCTGACTTGGGTGAAGGCAGGGGACACCCTGGACAGGTCGCCAGTCTTCAAATACAAACAGTTTGAACTCATTATACTCTGTAAAAAACTAAAAATGTGATGTTCTGCAGAACAACCGTGAAGTCATTGGTAACTCAGCTGTGGCCAAAAGTCACATGACAACAAATTTGGGATTTTTGAGCGGAACTGTAAGCTGTTTTTATACAGAACAGAGACAAGTATGGAAACAAGTTAAAACATAAAACATCCACTCAAGGCTTCATTTTTTGCCAGTATTGGTGGCACCTGTGGGTATTTGAGAAAATGTTGCACACGTTGATGATGTTGCACGTTTGTTTTTTTATGAAATTGTTTTTTTATACCTATGCCATACTACACACGGGGCATTTCTGAGTTCTCTCTCCTTCTAGCCATGGTTGTTCTGTTTCCATAGAGTTACAGGACTTTAGATTATAGTGAAAAATGAGCCCATGGTGACTAAAAATGTGACAGTACAAAAAAACAAATCTGAGAAACTGCTTGAGGTTCAGAAGGGGTAACTGAAGATCATTTTGTCTAAAATAACAATATATTGTGAAAAATATCTGGTATAAGTTCTCAAACGCTGAGGTGACATTTTCAAATGTTCTGTCTGACCTACTTCCAAATAACCTGAATGCAGTTTCAGTCAACATTGAATCATCCTGTGGTTTGTGGTCTGTAATAGCCAATAATGAGTCTTTTGTTCTTGGTCCCACAGGGGGCAGATGGCATGATGAGTTAGCTTATGTTTCACAAAGCAGAGGAAAGGTAAGTGCTGAATTTTTCTTCTTAGATTTCTTCTAATTTGAAATAGATTTTCACCATGTAGACCCGTGTCTCTGGGATACCAGAAGATAAATAAAGTCTGTCAATAAAGTGGCAGACTTTATTGGCAGGGAAAATAAACAGACGTATGTTTACTTTTTAACACTGAATTACAGCATCAGTCTTCTTATTTATTGCTACATCTGTACTCAAACGGCACTTTATGCGTTCCAGTGATGTTAATCTGCAGAGTATCTGTGTCAGCAGAGATAACCACTGCTGCAGCGTCAGTCTGACACATGTTTAATATGAAAAACCCACAACTTCACGTTTGCCGAGTCACTGAATTCATACAAATGAATGAATCGGCAGATGCAAAGGTAATTCTAGCGATCTGTGATGAGTTTTGAAGTGAAATGCAGAGGAAATTTCTCAATCTATTACAAAAGAAAGAGTTTCACATCAGTTCAGTGAGGATGTTTGACTGATATTATGATGATGTAAATTCAACGTGCTCCTCTTTTATTTTTTTCATATATATATATATTTGCTTGTCATGTCCGCTTAGTTTGACGCCACTTCCGCCATGAACTATTAGTGCTCGGACCGCATGCTCATGCCACACGTGCTAGATGACTACTTAGCAACAAAACGCTTGTTTAATATTTAATATGGTTTAACCGTGGTTTCAATGTGGTTTTAACTCGAAGTGGATGCTGTACAGTAAGGTAAGGAACTACAAGGTGTGTCTTTGAATGTGTTCACCCACAGCTTTTGTGTGTGGTTTATGACATATTCATCTACCAAGAAGCATTCATTACCAGAACTGTCTGTCTGCAGACGTAGTTTGTTTCCAGCAGGCATGTTTGTGTTTCATACCGGCTTTCCTTTCAAACATGAAGGGAATGGCTTGTCAGAAAACAAGAAGATGTTTGGTGACAAAATGGGGGCGGAGCCGTACTTTTTTTTTTTTTTGCTCTGTTCAGTTTTGTTCATACCTTCAGGACACATCGAGGAGCGTTGTCCGTCAGGTGTGGTACAATACTTGTTCACAACACAACAACAATACCATACACAGTCTAGAAAAAAAACTTTATGTTGGAGAATAAATACTAATTTAACATATAAATTCATAATCGCATATTATACACTGTCTATAATTTTTTTTCTATTAAATACTATTTTAAATTACATATTCATAATGTATATGATACACCATACACTGCATATTAAATCATTTTATACTTTATTTTCAATTTTAAAATATACATATATAATTGTACATTACACTGTCAATGAAATAATTTTATCTCATTTTCCATCAAATCCACTATAAATACATTTTCATAACGTATATTAAACACCATGTACTGTATATAAAATAATTTTTTTGTTTTCCAATAAATACAATTTTAAAATACAAATTTATCATTATGTATTATATACATTCACTGTCAGTAAAATATTTTTATATTGTTTTCAATTTTAAAGTACACATTTTCAATTGTATGTTACACTGTCTATAAAACAATTTTGTATTTGATTTTCTATTTATACCATTTTAAAATACTAAGTTATATTTATATATTATATACCATGCACTGTCTGTAGAACATTTTTTTATTTTTTCTGTTAAATGCAATTTTAAAACACAAATTCCTCATCATATATTACATATTATAATATACACTGTAATTTAAATCTACAAATATATACACCCCCTGTCAATTGTACATTATATACCATACATAATGTTTTTCTATTTTATTTTCAGTTAGATGCCATTAAAATACTAATTCATAATCGTGTGTGTGTGTGTGTGTGTGTGTGTGTATGTTCATTTTGTAAGGTATAATTGAATAAATATTATTTTAAATGTTTATTAGGCCTTTTTTTTACATACAAGATGCAGACAAACAAATGCAAAAATTGGACAACATTAACAATATAAAAGGCAAAGTTAGTAAAATAGTTACAAAAACAAATGAACCAACTAAACCAGAGCAGCAAAACAAGAAATAAAATTAAAACTCTGACTGGCTGTAACCATGACAATGATGCTGCAGAAGCTTTTGGTTGCTTTCCATCTTATTCTAGTTGTTGGTGCAGTGAGTAGAACTGGATGTTCCAGTTTTAGTAAAAACAACCACCGCCTGCAATGTGATCCAAACATTAGAGCATGTTAGGGAGGAGTCCTCATCACTGTTGGTTTCCTCTGGTCTAGTTACCATAGGTGTGACTCACAAGGTTCAAGTTCCATTTTAGGCCTTCAGCCGCCTGTGACACTAAAACGAAAGCAACAACAGCAGAAAACCAACAAGCATACTAGAAAGTAAAAAACAAACCACAAAGTTCACTGCAGCAGAACTGAGAATCACAGGAATGTAAACCTCCCACGGTCTGTCTGAATGTGGGCTGAATACTGTTAAAGCTACACTGACTGCAGAGGCTCCAAACCAAATAAAGCGTTTCACTCATGTTTCTACTTTTATTTGAAACTGCATCTGAGCTGTGAAGTTCACTGTGAACGTCAGATATTACAGGAGATATTTACATATTAGAGCAGCTGGAAACAAATGAGGCAAGAAATGCAAAAGTATATTAAAGCTAAAAATAAAGATCCTGTACAGGCTGCTTTCACTTTCACATGTACAGATGTGGCATGATAGATAAGACACTCAGCTGAAGGACACACACAGGTTGAAGATCCACTCTCTAACTTGTAGTTTTCTAGTTTTACAGATAAAGTAAAAGGAATGTGAGCATGAACCAGTAAACTCTGAATATTACACTGAAAAATGGTGACTGTCTGGATGATTAGAGAAAAGGTTATTAACTAATACTAGGCTACCAGCTGTCATATAGAGATTTTCCAAATCTGGCGTAAATGCAGGACAACACCAGTTTCCTGACATCTTTCTGCCTCCATCCTTTAAGTGGCGTCTTCAATTTTGCTTTAGTGTCTTATTTGTGAACTCCTCTTGCAATAAACTAAAATGATCCATGACTTTCCTCATAATGGTCCACAGTTGATCCATCACTGCATTTAGCTGCAGAGCTTCCAGAAGATCATCCTCACATATGTAAACAAACTGACATTCATGGATGAAAATGCAAGAATCCAAGGAGGAGGAGATCCTTACTGGAGTTTTAAAAATGTAGCTCCAAGCAGCAAATTTATGTTTCATTTTAATCTGACAAAAAATAAAATGAAATTAAACATAAAATGATTCATATAAAAACCAGGTTTTGTGTGAATCCTCGTTTTCCTGCTACATTAGAGGTGGAGAGAACAGAGTTAGTATGATTCATAGAGCCACAATAGGAACATTAATGGGAAACACAACAGGTGGAAATAAACTAGAATTATCCTTTAGGGACAGTGTCAACATCAAATCTGTAAATATTAAGACACATTTCAGCTTTATTATCTGCTCTGACTCTCTGTGGCCTCTGACTCAAAATGTTTCTGCCTTAAATATTTAAAAAAAAAAAAAAAAGGTGTATAAAAGCAGATTGGCTCATGTAAATCTTTTTATTATTATCAGTTTATTTAAAAAGGGACCATGTACAATATTAAACATAAATGTTTCCATTTGATGCATTGCACCACAGTTAGCTTTAAGCTAATTTCCATCTGCAGATGGAAATCTGTACAATATTTACAGAAAAAAGCAAACTGAATGTATACTCAATTGGAAAGAGAAACTGACAGCATGAAACTGAGGAACAGAAACTGAAAAAACATGAAAAAAAAAAGATTGCAACTGCAGTGCTGTTGACCACAAACTGGTTTAAATTTACAACCTGTGCAGCTTCATAAAACAGTCAGTTGTTCAGAAAATCTTCCCCTTCATGGCAGCCATTAGTCCATCCTGCTGCAGAAAAGGACCCATTATCTTCTGTTCCAGCAGTTTGTCCTCATTTAAAGTCCAGTTTCAGTCTGAAGTTGCTGCAACTGTGAGCAGAAGATCAATGGAGTCAGTGAGTCGATAAATTTATCTTCCATCTGTTCTTTTCCAGAGAAACTTTTCTGTACTCAGACAACGATCCAGCAGGAACCAGGAAACTCAGCTCACTGTTGTTTTACTTCAGTACACTGCAAAGACGATGTGTCAGCATCCAGATGGATTAAAACTGGACTCTGAAGCACATTTACTCTGCAGGACACTGAGTCCTACTTGTTGTCCTGCAGATGGTTTTCGTCTGAGGAGAGAAAAACTTTCATTTAGAGCAGAAACTTCATTGACCTCATGAACATTTCAGAGAACAACACACTGCTGTCCTACCTGGTGATGTTCTCATAGGAACCATCTCTGACGGTGATAGTTCTCCATTTTCTAACAAAGGCTGAAAAAACAATAAGGACATAATTCAATTTCATTGACAAACCAAGTGTTGTAAACAGTGAACACACAAGACAGAAATAAACTTACTTGACTGAAAATGACTGGATTTGTGTTTTTTTCTGCTATGAAACAAAATCAAGAAAAACATCTCAATCATCAGAGTCATGACTTGGCAGAAATATTCTCATCCAGCAAAACCATGTAAACATTTTCATTGTTCTGTCATCCTCACCTTCTCTGAAAGACATTTTCTTCTTTCTGAAGTGAAACCAATAAATTAATCCAGCAGATATTAATAAAAAAGTAAAACACAGGGGATGGTCACAGCTACTGCAACATTTGAACTTTTTTCTCTGCATTCAGCATCAGTAGAAGCAGTTCCTGGTTTTATCAGTTCAAGGTTTGATTCACATCTGTAAAGACAGAAGGACATTTTACAGGAAAATGTTCAGATCCAACAGATTCTCTGCTGTTGTTAGAAGTCAGGAGTCTCCATGTGTGATTTAAAGCTTCACTTACTGAAAATGTGGCCGACAAGATGTAGATGTTCCATCTGAAAATGTTCCAGCGCTGCAGTCAGAGCACACAGTGTCTGTGAAGGCTGTTCCTGCACAAACACAAATCATAGATGTGTAGAAACCACTTCAGAATCACATTATGAAGGACTCAAAGTGTTACATGATGAATGATGAGCAGACAGAACAACAATCCAACAGATTTAATCAGTTAATCATTCTGCTGAGGAGAAGATCAGACTGGAATCAGCAGAAGAAAATATTAAAGGACAAATCAGCAAACATTCATTAATAAAGTCTAGTTTTAGCTGCAAGAACCACAAAGAATCTTTGGTAAAACTGTGTTTTGTGGTTAATGTGAAGACATGGTTGAGGCTGGTTCAAGACAAAAAGAGAAAGAAAAGATCAAATGTGTAGATGATGTAGTTTTACCAGCTGTTGGTCAGATCAGATCATTATTTTATCTTCCTTTTGTCTAATTCTGGTGCTTCTTTACCTAAATCACAACTAAATGAAACTATAATAAGGTCAGACTCCCTGAATTTTTGCTGTTCTTATTTAACATTTTATCAGAAATACCAACCTGCTTGGTTGATGTATTGTCCTGGATGACAGATTCTGTGTTTACGTGCTGCTACACAGTTGTTCCCTCTTGGATCAATACAGTAGAATCCCTCCAGTGGTTCACAAACTGTATTTGATGTTGTTGTACATGATGTCTTTACCTTCAGACCCAAACCTGTCAGGAAAGATTGAAGATGCACAGAGAACTTGAGAAAATGGATCATTTGGATTTGATTTAAAGTAACTTTACATATCAACAAGTAGACATTTGATTTTTGGGAGTTTGGTCTGTCATTACAGCAACTAACACAGCAGCTCATCATTGTTTCATAGAAATACTTAAAGAATCTGAATCTGGTCCACAAGTCTTTTCATGACTTTGTTTCTGCACAGTCTATAATTTTTTTTATCAATCATGTGTAATAAACTCATCAAACTGAGTCTCTGCACCTCTGTGATGACTCTGTTACATCAATATTCAGCAGCTGCCTCAGTTATTATAGAGCAATAACAGAGGAACAAGCAGTAACCAGACAAGTTTAAACCAGAACATCTCCAACAAATCAACAAACCTTCATCACAGTTAGTGCAGTCAAAACACTTTTTCTGCCCAGTGGGTTTATCCACGTACGTTCCTTCAAGGCAGGGCAGACATGATGTGGATCTGAACTCTGTACAATCAGTTTCAACTCGACTTCCTGGTTAAAATAAAATGAACAAGTTAGTTTAACACAGTCCTGCTTCCTTTTAACTAAACTCTCATACAGTTCATGTTGCCTGTCTCACTGTTATCCCAAATAGATGAAGCCATACTGTAAAAAAAAAAAAAATCCTAATTTTATGAAAATAACTCTCTTTACTGACACTTGCAGCAGTTTTCTTTGTTTTAATTGTATAGCCAGGTCTGTAAAATTAGACATTATCTGTAAATTAAGAATAAAACAGCTATTAAATGACAGTAAATCTGTAATTAACTTAAATGCAGCTCTTGCTATAAAGGTTCATGCTCATTCTATTAATTTAATGCTTTTCCTGATCACTTTAAGCTAAATTGTATTAGTTTTATAATTTTCTGTACTTTCATATTTAAACTCTCTTGTATTTTCAAAATAAACAAACTTTGTTTTTATTACACACGTGGACAAAATTGTTGGTACCCCTCAGTTAAAGAAGGAAAAACCCACAATTCTCACTGAAATCACTTGAAACTCACAAAAGTAACAATAAATAAAAATTTATTGAAAATTAAATAATCAAAATCAGCCATTACTTTTGAATTGTTGATTAACATAATTATTTAAAAAAACAAACTAATGAAACAGGCCTGGACAAAAATGATGGTACCTCTATAAAAGATTGAAAACTATTTGACCAGAGTGACATGATTAACTCAGGTGTGTCATTTAATTGACATCACAGGTGTTTCCAAACTCATGATCAGTCAGTCTGCCTATTTAAAGGGAGACAAGTAGTCACCCTGCTGTTTGGTGAAAAGGTGTGTACCACACTGAACATGGACAACAGAAAGCGAAGGAGAGAATTGTCCCAGGACATCCGAAAAAAAATGATAGACAAACATCTTAAAGGTAAAGGCTATAAGACCATCTCTAAACAGCTTGAAGTTCCTGTGACAACAGTGGCTCATATTATTCAGAAGTTCAAGACCCACGGGACAGTAGCCAACCTCCCTGGACGTGGCCGCAAGAGGAAAATTGATGACAAATTGAAGAGACGGATCGTTGGAATTGTATCCAAAGAGCCCAGAGCAACCTCCAAAGAAATTAAAGGTGAACTCCAAGGCCAAGGTACATCAGTGTCAGATCGCACCATTCGTCGTTGTTTGAGCCAAAGTGGACTTCATGGGAGACGACCAAGGAGGACACCACTGCTGAAAAAAACTCATAAAAAAGCCAGACTGGAATTTGCAAAAATGCATGTTGACAAGCCACTAAGCTTCTGGGAGAATGTCCTTTGGACAGATGAGACCAAACTGGAGTTTTTTGGTAAGGCACATCAACTCTATGTTCATAGACTGAAAAACCAAGCATACGAAGAAAAGAACACTGTCCCTACGGTGAAACATGGAGGAGGCTCAGTAATGTTTTGGGGCTGCTTTGCTGCATCTGGCACAGGGTGTCTTGAAAGTGTGCAAGGTACGATGAAATCTGAAGACTATCAAGGCATTCTGGAGAGAAATGTGCTGCCTCGTGTCAGAAAGCTTGGTCTCAGTCGCAGGTCATGGGTCTTCCAACAGGACAACGATCCAAAACACACAGCCAAAAACACCCAAGAATGGCTGAGAGAAAAGCGTTGGACTATTCTAAAGTGGCCTTCTATGAGCCCAGATCTGAATCCCATTGAACATATGTGGAAGGAGCTGAAACATGCCATTTGGAGAAGACACCCATCAAACCTGAGACAACTGGAGCTGTTTGCTCATGAGGAGTGGGCCAAAATACCTGTTGACAGCTGCAGAACGCTCATTGACAAATACAGAAATCGTTTAATTGCAGTGATTGCCTCAAAAGGTTGTGCAACAAAATATTAAGTTATGGGTACCATCATTTTTGTCCAGCCCTATTTCATTAGTTTGTTTTTTTAAATAATTATGTTAATCAACAATTCAAAAGTGATGGCTGATTTTGATTATTTAATTTTCAATAAATTTTTATTTATTGTTACTTTTGTGAGTTTCAAGTGATTTCAGTGAGAATTGTGGGTTTTTCCTTCTTTAACTGAGGGGTACCAACAATTTTGTCCACGTGTGTATATTGAATGCATTGGTTGATATTGTACATTTAATCTGAATAAACTGAAATAAAGTGTTTTACTTTCTTTGTCTTTCAAAATAAGACAGTTTTGAGCTTCTGTTATGTTTGATCGTGATAATTTAGGTCAAAACAGAAATTAAAATTGTTTGACTGTAGATTTTAATTACATTTTTTGGAAGTGTTTGATTGTAATATTTGAGGGAAAAGGCTGTAAAATAATAGTGTTTTGCACTTAATTTAATATATTTTACTGTTTTGTTAACTGTCATTTGACTATTTTAATGTGTGTTTTTTACAATGCAAAGTTCACAAAATAAACATTAATAAATATACAGTCTGTTTACTTTTGTTAAATCATTTTTTTATTTGTCAGATGCATGTTCTAGGACAGGACATCACATGTGATGACCAAAACATCCAGTTGGATCTTACCTGGAGGACACATTGGACAGCATTCATTCCCTATCTGATATTCTGCTGGATGACATGTTAGAGTGTGACCAGTGAAGACTTTCATCACGATGATCTGTGGAGATAAGAAAAGGTTTTTCTATGTCAGTGAAGCCTCAGTTAAAAATGAGACAAAGAAGAAGACCTGAGGTGAGGTGATGATGGTACAGGAAGGTACGTGATATCAGACAGAAATGCCAACTTATTACAGTCTTTTTCCATTTTTCCTCACTTTAACTGATCAACTGATCTACCTGAATTAAGCAATATTTAAAGGATAAATCCAGTATTTTTTAAACCTTGGCCTCATTTCTCAACCTTCCCAAGTGTAAAATGATTAAAGGGGAAAAAATGTTTGGGATCAGTCATTTTGTCTGGCAGCTGCCAAACAGCCACAATGCAATCTCATGGGTTATTATGTTTGTGTCAAAGTTGAAGTGCTTGTTTTTGCCATCAACAGGCTTAGATTGAGATTATAAAAATATTACAGATTTGGTTTTCTACACAGACAAATGTGTGTCTAATATGTGACAGAAGTCTCGTTCTAAAATTTTGTGCAAAGAGAGAGTTGATTCATCCAGAGTGCAGAAAGTGCAGCATGATGTCTGTTAAAAGATGAAAAATATCAATGAACTGTTTATACCCTTTTAACATTGGGGCAATAAAATGACTTTGGGAAGCTTTCACAGACTACTTCAGGGGTGGGACACTGAAACTGTGGTTAGTTGTGCTACAAACACATGAAAACTCTTCTGTCCACAGAGACCATCATGTTTGCAGAGAGAATGACTGTAATGATGTCAGAAAGTTGTTCTGGTATCAGTGCACATGAAAGCATGAAAGCATGACAGGATAACAGCAGAAACAATCACTCAGTGAACCAGTAATGTTTAAAAGTGTCCCAGACTGGATTGCAAGTGTTTGGCATTTATCTGTCCATTTATTTCTACCTCCATGAATTATTTACACCTAAAAACATGATCCAATAGAGGACATGTTAAGAAACACTGGTGTTATCCTTTAAGTCAACACAGACACACAGCGAGGCCAACATAGTGGATTTACTGAGGTGAAATCAATTGATATTTAGAATACATGTTGTCTTCAGTCAGTCTGCTGGATTCAGCTGTCTGGACCCTGAAAACTCCTCCTTGGTTCAATCACAACAGCTTGACATCATCATTAACCCACCAATGGTTCTGATTAAATAAACTGTATTCGTCTTGCAGCACTAATTGGAGCTTTTTGTTTTATTGAGAAACTGCTGTTTATCGTCATGATTAGAGACAAAACAACTCAATCAAGTGGATGAACCCAAAGGTAACAAAATAAATAAATGTTTCTTTTTCATTTTACAAGTTATAAGTTAAATATTTGCTCTGTCTAACACCAGCTCTACTCTACTATACAGCAAAGTTGTAAGTCGTGCATAAACCAGCAGCAAATCCACAGTGCAACAAGTCTACCATATTATAGATACATGTTTGTTTAAAAAGGTATATATATATATATACAGTATATATAGTATACAGTATACAGTATACATATATATATATATATATATATATATATATATATATATATATATGGAGAGAGAGAGAGAGAGAGAGAGAGAGAGAGAGAGAGAACAATATAGAACAAACATAAACCGCCTGAAGTATGAAGAGTGTCTGCAACACATCTGTACTGCTGTCTTCCTGTTTGTGTTTAAATCTAAGATACATGATGATGATCTCTAACTACAGCTGAATTATGCAGGATCTAAATATGCAACAACTGCTCACACATACAGCCATGGCCATAAGTTTGGACACAAGTACCATGACGCTTGTGAATCTTAGAAAATACCACAAAATTGTCACTTACAATACAGTACACAACTCCTGAGAACTATATTAAGTTTCATATTTAAAAAAACATCAAAAGAGTTTGGTGTCATTTTGTTATTCTTACCAAATTCGGTTGTGAAAGTACTGCATTTTTTTGTTATTTTCTTCTAATACTATGTTTTGGGAACAAAGTTGTTCCAATTGTTGGAATTTATTGATAATATTATATCCCTTGTTGATTTGTTGACTAATTAAACTGGTGCTGTCAAAAAATATTAGTTATGTTCTGTAATAGACATCAAAACAGACATAGTAAGTCATGCTGTGTCCAAATTTATGGCCATGGCTGTAAGTTATACTTCATAGGAGGAGTTACAGAATGAAAATGTATAAATCAATACGTACATTTAATTGTTTGCAATGACACTGTTGAGATTCAGGAACTATTTCTAGAATGTTTAAAGGCGTTTACTACAAAGTATATAGCATGAACCAATACCACATTCAGACCACATTTAATGATGACTTATAGAAGCACCAGCAACAAGTCACACACAGTCTGATTCATTCAGTCACACGAGTGTTGTTGAGGTGACATTTGTGTGACAGTTGTCGGTGCGGCTCTGTTAGGGTGGAGTGATGCCAAAGTTCACAATACACTGAACTGATCTGAACCTCAAAGGTCAAACAGGTTAAAGTCAGACGTCCTCCTACTTTACTGCACTGCCAGAGATATTTCTGGACCTCAGTCTAACATCACCTTCACCAAACTGTCTCCTCCCACCTCACATGATGAACACAACAGCAGCTTCAGTTTCTGATTTGATTCATGTATGTGGAAAATGAAGCTACTGCATCAAAGTGACAGAATCAGAAAGAAAAAGTCAGAAAATAAAGTAAGTTTACAGAAACATTGGAGAGGAGATGAAACCTGATGAATAAATGACTGATTGTCGAATACAAACTTGTTTTACCAAAAACGTTGCAGGCGTCAAAAGTTTTCTTCTCCAAATCATTTTGTCAGGCTGAAAGTTGTAGTTTTTCTTGATCTGAAGACACCACCTCACTGAGAATCGGGATTTGTTGAGCTGTAGCTGCAGGAAAACATCTGGAAGCAGAAAAAAAAGAGATCAAAACTTTTCTAACCAGCAGTGAAACCTGTTTACTGTGGGGAACAGAATCATTCTTAAGCTGTGTTAGAGTTGAATTTGTAAATACATTTATCATAATCAAGCCCGAGGGCATTAATTGATTGTATATAGTGTCTTTATATAATAATTTTCATTACATACCCACACACACACATCTTGCTCTTCTAGTCAGTATATTTCCACTCTTACAGCTTAGCACACCCCCTTGTGTAACTCGAGCTATTTCTTATCTTATGCTATGTTTTCGTTTCTGCTTGTGTATAAAATAAACTTCGTATGGGAGCAGTCTTTGTAGCTCGCACTAATGTGTCTTGTTACACTGTGCTGTTACCCTTGCAAGTAAAAAGTTACAGTCTCCGTGTCTTTCTGGTTCGGTGAATATCTTCATATGATATGTGGGAGCTCTCAGCGGAGCTACACTCTGACATATAACTTGGTCCTTCGAGCCGGATCCGAGGATTCCTTCCCGACGTCGAGGAGAGCCGACACCGAAGTCTGTCGACAGCGATCGTCGCCAAGCAGCGAGATCTGAAAATCCTGGGACGTGAATTCGTGGCCAGGTCGGTGAAAGGAAAAGCGGTCCCTCGGCGCTGGGTGTGAATCCAAGGATCCGATCCAGGAAGTGACACCGATCAGAACCACGGGTGAGAAAGAGATTCCGCTAGCATGATAAAAGAGATTCCGCCGGCAAGGTGTACACAGGTGTGAGTGTGAAGATTCCGCCGTAAGGCATGATAAAATAGATTCCGCCGACATGACGAAAGAGATTCCGTCGGCAAGGTGTACACGGTGTGAATGTGAAGAGTGATTGAGAAATTCAAGCACATTATAAGGTCTAGGGTACCTTGCTGAATTTCTGATTTATTATTTTCCTTGTTGTTGACGACGTACTGGTGACAAAGGGATTAAGGGCGAGCTGGACTCATAAAAACTAACACCGCTGCAGCTTATCTGCAGTAGAAGGATGTGTTAGTGTCCTCCCGTTGTCTCATGCCAGAGAACTCGACAACAAGTAGCTATGGGACAAAAACACAGTGAATTAGAAGGCGATGAGAAGTTTATGGAAAAATATGCGGAAGGATCAGGAGAAGTGAGTCAAAAAAGATGGAGGAAAAAACATAATTTCTCGGGCAAACTAGATGAGAGAGAAATCCTAGAACTCCAAACTAAACTAAAAACTGAAATCCTCCAGACAAAAAATGATAAAAAGAAGAAGCGCAGAAAGGATGAATACAGACTCTCAGATAAATGGCTAGAACAGAGCAGACTCAGAGCAGAAAAAAGGAAAGATAAAAATGAGAAGAAACAGAAAAAGGTTCTAGCACTGGTTAATCCAGATGAGGAGACACAGGTTCATTCAAGGCAACAAACCACTGGTGGTGGGGACGCGCGGGGGGGGCTCCCTAGCGCGCAGGGAGGGCTCTCCAGCGCGCCGACACCGCCAGAGGAACCAATAGTCGTTAAACCAAAGAAAAAGACCTCTGCAGAAAAAAGAGACGATTTCCTCAAACAAAGACGTGGTTTGACAAAAACTTATGAACTTAGAAGCCAGATTAGGGAAGAACCTGACAAAAAACCTGAACTATACCCAAACTTGGCCCCATATAAACCAGCTGATTATGGCAATGGCACAGATGATGACTTTGAAGACAGAACCCCAAAAAGTGACGGAGAGTTGTGTCCTATGGTGGAGGTAGCAAATCCACGTTTTGGTACAGTTGTTGAAGGTGTTCAGGACACCCACGAGACTATTTTAGTTTACAGACCATGGACAGGCAGAGACATTGACCGAGCACTAGCAGGAATACCAAAACCAGAGGAAGATCCTGCAGGTGCAGTAGAGTCCTTAGAAGGTCTAAGAAAAAGCCACCATTTAAACGGTCCTGAATGCCATCAACTGGTTAGAACCTATTTGGGCTCTAAGTTCTGTCGTGTTGAAGGGAACTTCACAGGATATGGTACTAACCATGATCCTTTGAAACATGATAGTGGAGACTTAAAAACTGCATTTGATGCGCTAATGGACAGAATAAAAACAGAATTCATGCGAAAAGCCGATTTTACACAAATAGCACACTGTAAACAAAAGGAAGGAGAAGAGCCTGTTGACTATAGGCATAGATTGGAAAAGGTTTACAAGGCTCACTGTGGCATGGACCCTTCTAATGATAGAACTGGACCCTATCAACAACAGCTAAAAAGGGCATTTATCTCTGGGCTCCAACCTTCAGTGAAGAATTTTGTAGAGAAACACTGGGTTGGACAAAATACAGGCGCAGTTGAAGAAGCTGTAAATTGGGCAGTACATGCCACTGCTGTCATTCAGAAAAAACTAACTAAACCCGCGGCTGCGTATTTTTCTGATGAAACGCCAACCTCCACAGTACTCTACTCTGGAGCGTACAGAGGCAGAGGAGGTTTCAGAGGCAGAGGGAAGTTCCGTGGTAGAGGCAGGGGTAGAGGAGGTAGACCCGCCACCTCAGATGATGTATGCTATCTATGTGGCAAAACAGGCCACTTTGCACGCAATTGCCATACAGGAAAGCGTGTATATAATCCAAATAGCACACAAAATTGACAACTACTTACAAGCTCCTTGGAGGAGGGGGTTAACACCTCCCTAAGCCAACCCCATCATGTAGAAAATAAAAATCAAACTATGATGCAGACCGCCACAGACACCCCAGACGTAGATGTTTTCGCAGCACTACAAGCATTAGCTGTAAATGAAGATTTGCCCTATAGAAAATTATTTATAAATGGCCAAGAATTTGACTGTTTGTGTGACACAGGAGCCTGTAGAACAGTTTTAAAAGCACCACCTCCTGGAGTAAAATTCTCAACTAACACAATCCTAGTCAAAACAGCGAATGGTCAATTAGGTCATCATCCACTCTCTAACCCGGTCAAAATACGGGATAAACAAACGGGAGTGTATACCACCTCAGCAATTCTGGTGGATCGCAATTGCCTAGTTAATCTATTGGGCAGAGATGTAATGACAGCATTAAAAATTTGTGTTATTCCTACAAAAAAAGGAATGACTTCAGCTGTCGTCTCTTGCGGACTCAATATAATGCAGGGCAAAAAACCCCTACATTATTATTGGACTTATGACATTTCTAAGCATGCTGAAGGACAACCAGCACAAACACTATTAAAAAAAATCCAAAATGCACATCCGCCTGCACAGACACAAATGCGTGGTCCTGATGGGCTACATGTCACCATTAGATACAAAACAACACCAGGACCCGATCATAGTTTTGACAAATGGTTCTCCGCACAAACCACCCCTCAAATAATCACCCTTCAACACGTTTATCTAGATAAAAGAGGAAATGGGGTAGCTTCTGTTCTGCTTTCACCCGAACAACTGAAATTCTTTAGGGGACAAATTCCCCATACTCCACATGTCTCTCTGTCCAAAGCTCCAACAATGGAGTGGCATCAACTTGAGGGTTTGTTGCGGAAAGCACAAGCCGACACCTATGAACCCATTCCAAATTTTGACTGGCAAAAAGGTCAACGTTATGGGTTCATGAGACAACCTCTTGGGTGGCGTGTGAAAACCACACCATCCACACATTTGGATGAAAAAGAAACCTGATCCTTAATTTGTCTGTCTTTAGAGGATTACCCAGAATTAAAAAATCTGCCCGAAGATCTCTGGTCTAACAGCCCTACAGATGTTGGACTGATAAGAGATTTTCCACCTGTTGAAGTAAAAGCAGCCACCTCTTATAGACCACAAATTCCTCAATATCCGCTGAAACAAGCAGCAATAGAAGGTATAAGACCTGTTATTGCAGACATGGAAAAATCAGGGATTATTGTGAAAACAAAAAAGCATGTTTGCAATACACCCATTTTCCCTGTTCAAAAAGCACATACAGGACAATGGAGGATGGTTCAAGACTTGAGAGCGGTGAATGATGCTGTACAGAAAACTACACCTGATGTTCCAAACCCAAATACATTATTAAATGAAGTAACTTCAGATAAAAAGTGGTTTTCAGTTATAGATTTAAGTAATGCTTTTTTCTCTGTACCACTACATTTAAACTCGCAACACTGGTTCGGATTTACATTTGAAGGTACACAGTACACCTATACACGATTACCACAAGGCTTTACAGAAAGCCCCCACATATACACTCAGGCTCTCAGGTGCTCCATGTCAACATTTCAAATTCCAGAACACAGCCAAATTCTGTTGTATGTTGATGATATTCTTGTGGCTGCAGACACGCAGGAACACTGTAAACAGACAACGATGGCAGTGTTACGACACTTACATGAAACAGGTCATAAGGTTTCATTACACAAACTTCAGTTGTGGGCTCCGCAGGTGGTGTATTTGGGCCATAATCTTTCAAAACATGGGAAAGCTTTACTCACTGACAGAAAAACTGCAATCCAAAATGCTCCAAAGCCGCGAACAAAACAACAAATGATGTCATTTTTAGGACTTTGTAACTTTTGCAGATCCTGGGTTCCAGATTACGCAGTGTTCTCACAGCCACTGCAAGATTTAATATATGGCAAGAACATGTCGTTAACAGATGAGATTATTTGGACTGTACAGGCTGAGGAAGCTTTTAAAAATCTGAAATTAGCCCTGCAAACTGATGTTGTTTTGGCTCTACCTGACTACAACAAACCGTTTGACCTGTTTGTTAACTGCAAAAATGGGCACATGACTTCTATTCTTACACAAAAACATGGTGATACACCTAAGCCTGTAGCATATTATTCTAAACGCTTAGATAATATCGCAGCAGGTCTCCCACAGTGTGTACAAAGTTGTGCAGCAGCTGCTCTTGCGATTTCTGCCTCTGCAGATATTATTTTATGTCACCCACTTTCCGTCCATGTTCCACACTCTGTGGCTGCAGTCCTGCTGCATGCAAATCTTCCGTTTCTGACTCATGCCCGTCACATTGCCTATACTTCTACATTGTTGTCACAGCCACATATAACTGTGCATAGATGTAGCTCCTTAAATCCAAGTACGCTTTTGCCCACTGAAGGCGATGGAGATCCACACTGCTGTGTGACTACGACAAATGAAGAAACAAAGCCACGACCTGACATTTTTGATCTCCCACAATCTGGTTTTACTGATATTTTTGTGGATGGTTCTGCTTCTAGAGACATTCGAGGAAATAATTGTGTAGGTTATGCAATAACAACAGTAACTACAGTCCTAAGAGCAGAACGCCTACCACACACGTATTCTGCACAGACGGCTGAACTTCTAGCAGTCATTAACGCTTGTAAGATGTTTGAAGGGAAATCGCTTAACATTTACACAGACAGTCAATATGTGTATTCTTCTGTCCACCATTTCGCTCGAATTTGGAATAACAGGGGCATGAAAACCTCTGGTGGGAAACCTCTTACACATGCCTCTCTGTTAAAAAATCTTCTCTTAGCAATTCAGTGTCCTGCTAAATTAGCGCTGTGTAAATGTAAGTCTCACCAAAAGGACGACTCCGCCATAACACGGGGTAATAACCTTGCAGATGTTGCTGCAAAACAAGCTTCATTTGGCACGCAATGTTCTGGGAATGACCTTTTCCTCTCAGTAGACCTAAACATCTTGGCGGACGCGCAAAACACTGCTCCCACGGCTGAACAAGCTTCTTGGCTCAGACGTGGAGCTGTTTTGCAAAATGGCCTTTATCATATTCATAATAAGCCCGTTCTTCCGCGTTCTCTGTTCCCCACAGCCGCCCTCGTGAGCCATGGTCTAACCCATGTCTCAACAGGAGGGATGGTATACATGGTACAGAGACAGTTTTTCGCTGTGAACTTTTCTGTCTTTGCCAAGGAATACTGTAGGAAATGTTTAATTTGTTGTAAGAACAATCCGCAAGGGAATATGAGACCAAAGAGAGGGCAGTTTCCTCCAGCACAACACCCCTTCCACACAATTCATATGGACTTTATTGAGCTAACAGCATCAAAAGGACTAAAGTATTGTTTAGTGGTTGTAGATGTGTTTTCAAAATGGGTTGAAATATACCCAACCAAAGATAACACAGCCATAACTGTAGCAAAAGCACTCTGCAACCATTACTTTCCAACGTATGGTATTCCCGCCATAATTAGATCAGATAATGGTACACATTTTGTAAATGCAATCATGACACATTGCTCACAGGCATTGGGTTTTTCACTAAAAAATCACTGCGCATATCATCCACAATCCGCCGGCCTTGTAGAACGTACGAATCAGACAATAAAGAACAGGCTAGCCAAAACTATGGAAGAAACCAAGAGGCCTTGGCCAGATTGTTTATCCTTGGTTAAATTGTGGATGAGAATTACGCCTACAGGAGACACAACAATAACACCTTTTGAGATAGTGCATGGGAGACCTTTTCCACTTCCACAAAACAATAATCCACTGAATCATAGTGAGAGAGAAGTAACTTTAGCAGATTGGATGATGCATATGTTAAAAACGAGAGAAGTTCAGAGTTCCAATAATCTGCCAGAGTGTTCTTCTCCTTTGTCTACACAGAAGCTCCAGCCTGGAGACTGGGTCCTGATCAGAGTCCTGAGGAGAAAGAATTGGAAGTCGCCTCGGTGGGAAGGGCCGTATCAAATACTGCTGACGACACCCACGGCAATAAAAATTGCTGAACGGCCCTCGTGGATCCACCAATCGCACTGTAAGCTGATACGACTGGAAGCCGAGCCAGATCAACCGACGGGGTAGCGGTGGAAGTCCGATACAAAGGGGTCAGTAGCACAATAGGGTGCTGACGTCTCAATCCGGTGAAGAACCCGACTAATCCGCGCCCAACTTTAGAATGGCTCTCTGGCGACTTCTGCTAGTCGCAGGGGTGACTTTGTCACTCCTGTGGCTCCTCTTCCTCTCTCTCTCCTCTACAGGAACTCACAGGACTAAAAGGACCCATGAACACTCCATGGCAGCGACTTGGGAACAGAACTTCTGGTATAAAGCTATGAATTTTACAGCACGACAGAATAATGTCACCAATTGCTATGTGTGCTCACAATTACCTCATCATGTTACACATCAGACCATTTTCACTCCTATAGGACTTAATAAATCAGAAACAATGTGTATATTTGGTGAAAGTACACTCAGAATGCTAAAAATTTCACTGGTAACATGTCATACTGGTTTCCAAATTGTACTATTCATGAGGAAAAATGGCTGGATCCCACTAATTTTTCACAGGCTACGAACACCACATTAGGTGTAGGAATTGCACCATTACGAACTAACATTCCTTTCCCATTGTGTCTCCAACGCACCTGTGGCGATATGTACAGGCATCACTTACCAGGAACACCTAATTACATCCATATAATATCACTTTCCAGTAACTCGTCTGCTATCTTATCATCAGTTCCCTTTGTTGCAGGATTTAACACATCTTGGTGGTTTTCTGAAGATAAATATAGGACTGGAAGAAACATAACAACCTTTAATCTCGGACCAAAAATCTCCACTCCACCCGAAATGATGTGGCAATGTGGAGGACTTCTTTATTGGTATTTGCCATTTGATTGGTGCGGTACTTGTACCTTAGTTCATTTGCAACCTGCTGTAATTGTCATTACTGACCAACAATTGGAGAACAGGACATATATACACACACACCGAATCCAAAGCCGTGAAACTAAAGAAGAACAACAACCTGCTTTCAGTAAACCAAAACGTTTTCTCATGTCTTTAGTTCCTTCATATGGTACATCAAGATTATCCGCAAGTGTAAATAAACTTTGGTTTTCTCTTAATAATCTCACTAACGCACTAATTGACATAACTGATCAGCTAGAAAACGATCCCGAACTTAAGGCTATCAAACAAATGACACTCCAAAACAGAATAGCTTTAGACCTTCTTTTAGCAGCACAAGGAGGAGTTTGTGAAGTTGTTAATGACCATTGTTGTACATACATCCCTGATCACAAAGGCAATTACACTTTAATCAGACAGAAATTGGATGAGATTAAAATAGACATTTTAAGAAACCAAGACAAAGGTATTTTTCCAGGCTGGGATTTTACCTCTTGGTTTACATCTGGTGGTATTTTTCAGACTATTAAAAGATTTGTAGTTATAAGTATATGCATTTTGTTACTATTTTGCATTTTTGCTACCTGCATTTTACCATGTTTGAGATCCATGATTTCTAAAATGATAACTACTTCTATTATTGCTTATGCTGCACTTGAAATGGAAGAACCACAATGTGACTCTAATGATGAGAATGATGATGTTGAAGTGTAGTTTAATGATGTGACAGCAGAAAATGTTTTTACAAGATGTTGTTAACTGAGCTTCACACTTCTTGATCATGATAAACAGGAGGGAATGTTAGAGTTGAATTTGTAAATACATTTATCATAATCAAGCCCGAGGGCATTAATTGATTGTATATAGTGTCTTTATATAATAATTTTCATTACATACCCACACACACACATCTTGCTCTTCTAGTCAGTATATTTCCACTCTTACAGCTTAGCACACCCCCTTGTGTAACTCGAGCTATTTCTTATCTTATGCTATGTTTTCGTTTCTGCTTGTGTATAAAATAAACTTCGTATGGGAGCAGTCTTTGTAGCTCGCACTAATGTGTCTTGTTACACTGTGCTGTTACCCTTGCAAGTAAAAAGTTACAGTCTCCGTGTCTTTCTGGTTCGGTGAATATCTTCATATGATATGTGGGAGCTCTCAGCGGAGCTACACTCTGACAAGCTGCATAGTATCAGATTTGTGCAGAAAAAGACAGTTTAAAGTGTCAACATGCAGCTGCAGAGCTGTTAAGAAGCAGCTTAATGTTCACTTCTCTTTAGTGAGGAAATAACAGATCATTGAATCATGATGAGCTGCTCAAAGTTCACTTTATTTTAACTTCATCTGTTTGTTTCCTCTCAAAGTTCCTTTTCTAACACTGATCAATGTTCAGATGAGCCTGATTCAGGAATAAATCTGAATGTTTCTGGTCACAGAGCAGCGTGTGATTATTAGACTGATCTCTGGACACAAACTGTTTTTATCAGCTCAGACTTCTGATCTTATGATGGCAGGTTTTACAACTCTGAAGGATCAGAGGTCACAAGAGAAGTTAATCTGATTACAGTTTAACAGAATGTGAACTTCTTTCCCGTCTTCCTCCTCAACTGAACAAACCTGTTTTACAGCAATAACAGTCTATTATTTAGAAAACTCTGAAACAACTGGTGCCAGTGTTCAAGGTTACCAGTGTGATACATTCACTGAGTCCCTGCTGTCACTAGAATAATCTCAGTACTGTTCTGCAGTCCTGGACTCTCTTTAGACCTCAGTCTGTTCTGCTGATGGAGACACAGAAATATTATAAATTCTCTCTGATGTCTCTGATCTATAAAGTTGTTCAGTTTTCAAGTTACAGGCCTCAGCTGAGTCACATGTCGACGTGTCCTGGGAGACAGGAGACGTCACGTGTGATTACTCAGCAGGGCACAGCCTCCTGGTCTGCAGACACATAGTATTGCTACCATAACCATAGACTGTGTAATATATGACCTTATATGACTTAATATACAGTCTATCACTTTAATACAACCCCTGCTCGCCTCAGTACTCTCCCCTTGTGGTGAAACTAGGAAATTGTGCCTTAGTGACTGGTAAACTGTGGCAACGTCATTTTAAAATGTACCCTTTCTCAGGGAAAAAGGGGAAGTGGGGGTCTCTGATTACAAGGACAAGCTATGGCAGTAAGATTCATAAAATACTTACGTAATTGTGACAATACATTTATAGGTATCACAGACACAAGAGGTAGGCTATTGGATCACATTTTTCACAGTTGTGCAGCTGTTGCTCACTGAATCTGATCTTTTTCACGTTCTAAACTAACCTTACACTTGAGGGGTTAATCAAACTAGTATGGTATATATATATAATAACACAACAGACATCTCAACTGGAGCCTAACAGTTGGAGTCTCAGATCAGGGTGGAGTTTCTCTGTCTACCGTCGTTCACTGTTTATTTCTGTTTAAAGATTCTTTTCTTGGTTCTTTGCTGTCTTAAAATCAGCTCCACTATGCAGATTACAGAGTAAAACAGTCAGATGCTGCAGTTTTCTTAAGTTTTTCTACAGAAACATGTGAACAGCTGCTGCGTTTCAGGAAATAATTTCTACACTAAAGTCTGAACACAGAAAATAAGTAAAACCACATTCTGCTGCAGTTTTCTGCACAAACGGAAACACCGAGAAGTTCTACCGACATTATAACAACATACAAAATACTGATTATAGATGCGTTAACAAAGAACATTCGGACAAATTCAGGACTCTTACCGTCGATGAAACAAAACATCGTCATGTGGCTGTGAGTAGTTCAAGGGCCATCGGGAATTCTTACATTAAATTTGAAATAAGAAAATAGCCTCTATGACAGTTAGACAACATATTCAAACAGGAGCAATGGTTGAACTGAAAGGCTGGAAATCCCCGCCCTGTCTACATTCCTACCACTCATTGTGAAACCACCACAAGAGGACTGTCTCAACGTTATGTAAAGAAAAAGAAAGCATCATACTCTTCATATATATTTGCTGAGACTTTTAAAAAAAGACCTTTGACAATTGCATTCAAAATTACAACAGTTTGCATCAGTGTCTTTGAGGGTTGACAACTTCTAATGAAGTTATGGTCAACCAGGCCCAGGGTGGCTAATCAGGAGGACTGGGGCAATGGAGGCGAGGTTCAGTGTTCACTATTTATCTTTTCTTTCTTTTTTTTTGGGAACGTGTTTACTCTACGGTGTTAAGCTGCTACCACTGTCCCTGGACCGCCTCTGCCTCCACTGGCAGCTCTTCTTTTTATTTTTATTTATTTATTTTTTTACCAACAAATGAGAACGATGAAACGGTTACATTAATTGTCAAATCTATGAATTGTGTGGCATTGTAACATAACATTTTATCTTTTAAATAATAGTATGATGTGACGCCACATAACTGGGAAACTCTGTCTTGTGAACATTAATATTATTTGATAGTGGGAAAAATTACATTCTGATGTTGTAAAGAATAGTTCTGCAGATTTACCCTTTAACTGATGTTCTCATATTTAGGAAATCTAAGTTGTGATGGAACTGTTTCCTTGCAGAGGAAAAAGACATGATAGTGTTATTGAAAAGTTATTAGAAAGTGCACATTTTATGTCATCTTTTAAATTTAATATTGGTATTTTCTTATTTCATTTTTAAGGTTTGAATATCTGAACACTTATTTGAACAGAATACAGATTCTGATATTGTTGAAAAGGATGTGTTTAAAGAATAATGTTGGAGATGTGCACTCATGTAGAAATAAATCCACATTTTGAAGCAACCATTACTTGCACTGAACTGGAAGTATTTTAGAAAAATACACTGAATTACAAGGCTTTACAGAACAGTGCACTATTGTAGACTTAACATGTGAGCTTATTATTACGATTTTAATAATAGGTATTGATCTAAAGTGGGTCAGTCTGAGGCATGAAGCTCCAGGGATGAAAATGAGTCCCACTCTCGCCCTGTGTTCAACCAATAAACTACATGACGTTACAGGAATTAACTTTTTATCTACAATCAAATTTATTTTCTGTTTCTTCTCTAAACCATCTGAAAGTGTCCAGGTTTGTTCAGACAAAGGAGGAGACTTGAAATCCTGAAGTCAAAGAGAAATGAAGTTTTGGAGACAGTTTATTAAGTTACTACAATTTGAATTAGGTTTGAAATCACAGCAGTTTTAATTTAAATATTAAGTTGATGCAATCACCAACTTTACTGTGTGAATTCAGCTCATCAAAAATAATGTTTACAGCCTAGAAGGGTTTGTTGAAATCTGTGAATTACTTTTGTTGATCTCCCCACCATGTATTTAAGTAGATTGCAGGAAGAGATACATTTATTACTGTTACAGACTGCATAAACCACACACCAACAGACTTTGGATCTGAGTTTAAAGGTATTTTACTGTCACGCTAATTCTTACTCATTATAAAAGCAGCTTCTGTCTTCAGTGAAATTCAGTCTTCTCTGACTAACAGCTCAAAGTGTCTGCTGTCAATTATAGAACACATTTGTGCACATTGATGATGCTGAATTCAGAATTTCACGGTTTGCTGTTAAGGTGTCCAGTGTGTCTCACATGTGATGTAAAAAAATAAAGAAAACATTTCCTATAAATTTCTTTGTAATGTCCCAAATATGTATAAATGTTTCAGAATAGAATATATACTTCATTGATCCTTACTAGGAAATTATTTGTAACAGCAGTATTTGACACACAGACAACACACAACAACAACAACAACAACAACACATTAATAGTCTAATAATGATCTAACTAATAGTCATTCATCTAAATAAGTTAGAGAAATATACGAAACATTAAAAATATTTGCACAACATAAACCTCATAAGTTAAAATGTTAATTAATAAGAATTACTGAGAATTGAAAGCCTGATCACAGCTGGTAGGAAAGACTTCCTGCTGCGGTCATATCGACACCAAAGGGGAATTTGTCTGAGGATGAAGGCGCTCTCCCCAAATACAGCCATGGCCATAAGTTTGGACACAGCATGACTTACTATGTCTGTTTTGATGTCTATTACAGAACATAACTAATATTTTTTGACAGCACCAGTTTAATTAGTCAACAAATCAACAAGGGATATAATATTATCAATAAATTCCAACAATTGGAACAACTTTGTTCCCAAAACATAATATTAGAAGAAAATAACAAAAAAATGCAGTACTTTCACAACCGAATTTGGTAAGAATAACAAAATGACACCAAACTCTTTTGATGTTTTTTTTAAAATATGAAACTTAATATAGTTCTCAGGAGTTGTGTACTGTATTGTAAGTGACAATTTTGTGGTATTTTCTAAGATTCACAAGCGTCATGGTACTTGTGTCCAAACTTATTGCCATGGCTGTACTTCCAGACTGTGTCGTGGGTGAGAAGCATTGTTCCTGACAGAGTTCAGTTTCCTGAGCATTCTCACCACAGCCACCTGTTGGGCTAATTCCAGCTCAATACCAGTTGAGGAGTTCACCTTCTTGATCAGCTTATTCAGTCAGTTTCTGTCCCTGGAGCGAGCTCCTCCCCCCAACACATAACCCAAAAGAACTAAGCACCTGCCACCACAGTCTGGTAAAATGAGACACATGGGTGAATAGAAGAGACTTACTGATGTTAAAAGACCTTAACCTTAGCAGGAAGTAAAGTCTGCTTTGGTCCTTCTTGTACACTGCCTCCATGTATCTGGACCAGTCCATCTTATCACCCAGCTGCACTCCCAGGTACCTACAGCTGGAGACAACCTCATGATGGGTTCATAGTTTGTTAAACTGTCTCTTATCCTTGGAGTTATGTTAATACCCAGATATTTAAAACCGCTGATCGCATTTATGAAGGGGTGGGGCATTATTGGTTTTCTTCTCTCACTCTCATTTAGGAGCATAATTGAAGATTTCTCTTTATTCACTTTAAACCCGGAGAAGCTACCAAATTCACTTAACAATCCTAAAAGGGATGGTATTGATTTTCTCAAATCAGAAAGAAACACTATAGTGTCATCTGCAAATAGCGCAACTCGATGTTCCAAGCCCCCTGCCTTAATGCCACATATAGTAGGATGCGTTCTTATAGCTAATGCCAGTGGCTCCATTGCTAATACAAAAAGTAAGGGTGAGAGCGGTGAGCCCTGTCTCGTGCCGGGAAAGTTTGAATGGATGAGATGTCACATAATTTTTACAAACTTCTGCAGTAGAATCAGCAAACAAAATGTCAACCCATTTACAGAAGTAGTCCCCAAATCCAAAACGTCAAAGCACATCTATCAAATATGGCCATTCGATTCTGTCGAAAGCCTTTTCTGCGTCAAGTGACAGAATAGCGATGTCTGAGGACCCTTCATTAGCATGAATTATATTTAACACTCTCCTCACATTATGAAACCCTTGTTGGTTCTTTACAAAACCATTTTGGTCGGCATGTATAATGGATGGCAGGATTCTCTCAAGTCTCATAGATAGGGCTTTCGCTATAATTTTTGCATCGGCATTCATTAGTGAAATTGGTCTATAAGAGCTACATTCATTTTGCGGCTTCCCTGTCTTCAAAATGAGAGTAATTAGAGCGCTTTGTAGTGACGAAGGGAGGTGTCCGCACTCAAAGGCTTCTGCATACATTTCTAATGAAGGGCCTATTAGTTTGTCTTTAAATAATTTATATATGTCAATTGGCAGGCCGTCTGGACCTGCGGCTTTTCCACTTTTCAAACTGTAAATGGCATTACTGATAACTGTAGCATCTATCTGTTCATCCAGCCAAAGCTTTGACTCTTCTGAAATGGTGGGGAATTCTAACCCATTTAGGAAAGTGTTCTGATCAGTGGATTCTGTTGGATAATTTGATTGGTAAAGCGTATTGTAAAATGACACAAATGTTTGATTTATTTCCAACGGGTCAGTTGTAATAACACCTTTTTCATTTCTAATTGCATTTATAGCCTTTTCTGAATTTAGTTTTTTTATTTGCCAGGCGAGCAATCTAGTAGGTTTTTCCCCTTGTTCATAGAAAGATTGTTTGAGTCTTAAAAGGCTATCTTCAGCTTTCTGTATGGAGAGTACTTCATATTTGGCCTTAAGGGCCAGCATTTTTTGTTTAGTTGCTGCCGAATTATCAAGGCTCACCGCTCTCTCCAAGTCTCTAATTTCCAAGTCCAATTCGTTCATTTTTTGTTTGAATTTATTAAATTTAGAGCCAGTGAAACTAATCATCTGACATTTGATATACGCTTTAAAGGCCACCCATCTAGTGGTCGCAGACGTCTGGATCTGTGTTGACAGTAAAATATAGATCAATATGTTCACCCATATATTTGATAAACTCAGAGTTCTTTAACCACCTAGGGTGCAATCGCCATCTATTGGCCCTTCTGTATAATTGGGAACCGCTGCAGAGTAATGAAGTGGGAGAATGGTCTGACAGAGCAGTGCTATCATACTGACATCCTGTTATACTGGGCAGTAGGGATCTAGAAATTAAAAAATAGTCTATACGAGATTGAGTTTTAAAAGATGATGAGAAGCATGAAAATTCTTTTTTCGCTGGGTTTTGCACTCTCCAAGGATCACAGAGATTCAGTTCATCTATGAAATGTAGTATCTTTTTCCTGCTGTGGGAGTGTGAAGTATCCACCCCCGAGGACCGATCAAGTTTTGGGTCAAGAGTGCAATTAAAATCCCCTGCTATCATAGCCATGCCCGGGAGGGAGGCAATTAATAGAAATAGGTTTTCAAAAAATGCAGGGTTGTCATCATTGGGGCATATACATTAATTAAGTTAATATTTTCCTGTAAAAGTGTACCTTGTACCACCAAATATCTACCAGCAGTATCTGAAATAGTATTATTTACTTGGAATGGTACAGATTTGTGTATCAGTGTCAGGACCCCTCTCAAGTGTGATGAGAAGCAGGAGGAGAACACCTGACCTGGCCATCTCCTATGTACTTTCACTAGTTCATCTTTGAGTAAATGGGACTCTTGAATAAAGACAATCGAGGAGTCTAGCTGTTTAATCCTTGTGATAACCTGCTTCAATTTAATTAATTTAGCCAGCCCCGTCATGTTCCAAGAAGTAAATTTTAAATCTTTACTTGGGATCATCTTGAATAAATTTTAGATATTAGAATGTACCTTAAAATTGGTTCCTTGGTACATAGATATACCTGTAGCTTTGCAGTGAAGCACCATAAGTGCGATAAAGCAACCCTATACCGTGAGTGTTACAAGAAGGCACAAAAAGAACACAACAAATAACAAAATGCTGCCAAATCCCAAATCCCAAGACACAAAACCCCTTCACTGTATTCCCGGACATTACAGCTACTAACGACCCTCCCCCCTCCCCTACATCCATGGGAATGACCATATGCATAGACAGATCCAGTGCAAATCAAGGGAGCCGTCACCTGAACTACGATCTCCGCACACCTTTACAAACTAAGGCGCAAATGGAAGAAGACAAAACAAAATAAAATAAGTGTGAAACTTATGAGTCTCCCGGCAATAATTCGGTAGTTTCACGAACATAAGAATGAAATGTTGAAACATCTAAGCCTCTCTTACAGTTGTTGGGCCAGTTCAAAAACACGGGTCCTTTAAAAGACAGTAGTTTATAGATAACCAACAAAGGGGTAGACAGGAGTGGCAACATGGGTGAAAATATTAAAGAAAAGATAAAAAAATAAAATAAACAATAAAAAGCACCCACCTCTCACATTTTGTATGGATGTGAACACATTCCTCTTATTCTATTTAACCTTGCAACCAAAAGTAATAGTAATAACGTAAGATTGCGAGGCGGGTAAATTACACTCTGCAAGTGCGGTTTCTTTTAATAGTTCAATGTCTAACCCGTGTCGTTACTCACATGGCCTCAAAGATTGGTGTACGTTAAGAGTCCAGCTCAGGGCTCATCAACGCCACTGTTCTAGATTAACTGGTGATCCGATCAACTGGTGACTCTAGCGTTTCTGAGACAGATGTTTCGTAGGCGTGGCTTTTCAGGACCCCTTACCGACTAACCAGGAAATAAACAATGGAACAACTTCGCTTCTAAAAATGAGATTTCTGCTGTTTTATTCATTTTGGTCCTGACAAAAATATCTGGAAATAAGTTGCGTTCTCATCGTAGGAGTCATGCGCTGTCAGGCAACAAGAAAGGAAACTACGTAACCGCGGTTGGAACTAGTGCAGCTGTGATCACTGTTTACTGTCAAAACCCGTTAAAGCAGCAGACAGGAGACAAGGACACGGTGTGCACGTCTTTTAATAAGTTCAAACCGTGTGGTAAAATATCCTTTAGTGGTAGTTCAGCATCACATGTTGGCTGTTTTATATCCTTTAGTGGTAGTTTAGCGTCTCATTCTGGTTGTTTTATATTCTTTAGTGGTAGTTTAGCCAAAATGCCAAAATGAGACGCTAAACTACCACTAAAGGACATAAAATAAGCAAAATAAGATAAAAAATAACTCATAAAGACAAATGATGTATAACGACCAAAATGTCACACAAAGAGCACAAAATTATGAGAAATGTTGAAAATTAAAAGTACAATTTTGAGAATCACCAAGACAGAGAAGTAAAATAAGTGCTTACACCTGCAGAGCATTAGTTAGTATTTAAACCTTAGATTGGCATTCTATCTAGATACAAATGTACACTAACAATGAACTTACATGTGCATTTTAAAAGTCATTATGAAGATATCAACATACCCACTTCTTAATGTCACTCTCCATGCCAGGCCAGTAACAGCGGCTGATTATAGCGCTGTGTGTTTTCTCCCAGCCACAGTGACCCCCAAAATGGCTTTCATGAAATTCATAAACGATGTCATCTGCCTCTTTGGCAGAGCAAACAACTTTTGCCAGGTGATCAGGCTGAGTTTTTTTCCGCCTACGTATGTAGTACAGTTCACCATCTAGTGTGTGAATGTGAAGCACTTTTAACATGAAATTACAGAGTTTAGAAAGTGTAGTTGACAAACTACAAATCCCTATTATACACCTTACCCTTTACCATGAAGGTTTCAGCTCTTCTTCTGATCACGTATTTGTTTTGCAGTGATGCCTTCAGGGTAACGGTTGTTCATTTTCAGGTCAAGGACCTCTTGTGCCATTTTGGGGTCCATTTTTTAAGAGAGATTTCCCTGTATTGCCCTTTCTTACTATTAGCTACACTAACACCTAACTAACGTAAACTAACCTAAATCCTATGCTATCCTATCTACTAACTTATCTACCTTCACACTTAACTATAAAACTACCTTCACACTTACCTATAGATGCCACAAACGCTTAACAGATACACAGACAGACAAATTACAGAACAGACATACAAAACAGTTACAATCACAAAAAGACAATAACACCAGACTCTCAACACACCTTACCTCAGACACTCTCACTTTCAAACAGCCACTCACTCTGTCACAATCAAACTGCAATCACACTATCAGCCACTCTACAACTACTATAACTCGCTTGATGAAATGCCTGCCTTGTCTAAACTTTCTCCTCACTAAACCCACAAGGTTGTAATGGGTTAACAACCTTATACAGAGAGAGATGTACTCCCCAAATCTCTCCACCTGTGTAGCCAAATTTGGCCACACAGGTGTGCCTGTGCCCAGTTTGAGGTGTGCCCACCTGTGTGCCCAGTTTGAGCAAATTGGTTAACTGTGTGCAAGTGCTACTTGAGCACCTGTCTAATTAAATCATTTGAATTTTTTGATAGTGTCAAATTTTGTTGTGATCAGTATTTACCTCTGTAGGGTTCCATACATGTAGCTACATAAGAATATGTACCTGTGAGAGATACGTTTTGCTTTTATGTGTGATACAATTGTTAATTTTGTTTGTATTTTTTTAATGTCTGGACTTCTGCTTTGTATATTTCTACAGTTGTACAATTTCATTTAGCAGACGCTTTTATCCAAAGTGACATGCATCTGAGAATACATACAACACAAGCAAGGATCTAGTCAGGAGAAAACAACCTGGATAAATGCCATTAAAAAGTTAAAGTGTTTAAATAGGACCTTGGTGTCTGCAGAAGGTGCAGAAGGTAACAGGATTGTTACTTCTTTTTTTTTCAGCAAGTGAAGTACAAAGGTATTCGGTGAAGAAGTGGTTTTTAGTCTTTTTTTAGGACTGGGAGAGATTCTGCAGATGAAACTTACTGTCAAACAATGCGGTGAGATAATCTTATTTGGTCTGTTTTTATTATTTCTCATTTTATTGTTTGCATGTCTTGAATTACGAGATTGTGTTGCTTGTTTGAAACAGCAGCTTCTGAAGGCAGGAATGAGAAATCGTTGGTTAAAATGTGGGTCAGGTGGTTTATATAATTTCGTTGTTTTACTTCAAAGGTGTATAAAAGTAAAACAACGCAGATCCACCAGCTTAATTGCAGTAATCTTTGAAAACAGTAACAGTATTTCACGTGTTGTTTCTGTCTGACCGTCGGACTGAAGCCTCAGACTGTCACCAGTTAATCTGGTGTAGATCGTCACACTCTGCCGCAGCGAAGCGATATTTCCACTCCGTTAGGTGGAAGTCCTCATAAAACCGCGTATTTTATTGGTAGACTGAACAGCCGTGAGTCAAAAAAGAACAATAACGATTTTTGGAGCCAATGTTAAAGCTGACAACAAGAGCATTTCGGAACAGTTTATTGACATCTGTGTGTTTTGAACAGGCATCAACACAGTCACCCATA
Organism: Acanthochromis polyacanthus; assembly: GCF_021347895.1. NCBI lineage: Eukaryota > Metazoa > Chordata > Actinopteri > Pomacentridae > Acanthochromis > Acanthochromis polyacanthus. Next base: position 43,888,817 of record NC_067118.1, read on the forward strand.
GGTGAAGAAAATAGAAATCGAAGCTTAAGAATTATCTTTCCCTTAAACATTCAAGCCAACTGCAAACATGTAGCTAAATGGATATATGCATTCCAAAAAAATAATCATTCCACGCAAAGTTTTACATGGAGACATCATTCTATGTATTGCCGGTGTAACGTCTGTCTCGCTAACTGAAAATCACCAGTTGATTGGATCACCAGTTAATCTTGAACACCGCCTGTACGTTTCAGATCCTCGATGAATTTTTCAGTGTCTGTTGGGGAGTTGAACTCGCGTGTCTGTCCGTCTACCGTCACCCGAAGCTTGGCTGGGTACGCCATCTCGTAGCGGACATCCAGGGATCTCAGCTGCTGTTTCACCCCGTCAAAGCGTCTCCTCCGCCGCAGTAACTCTGCAGATAGGTCCGGAAAAAACATGACCTCTTGCTCGCCGTAGAGTACCTTTCGTTTGGACCTGACAGCACGCATTGCTCTGATTTTGTCCTGGAAGTTTAGGAATTTAAAGATGAGGACTCTCGGTCAGGGGGGTCCGGCGCCTTGTGTTCCCGAAGGAATCCCGTGAGCTCTCTCAATGACAGGAGGCAAGGGAAACGCCGCCGGACCCAGAACTTCAGGTAGCCATCTCTCGAGAAAAGCGATTGCATCAGGATTTTCAGCTTTTTCGGGTAGGTTAAACCAACCTGAGGTTTGATCTCCTCGAGTGGTTTTCAAGATCGTCCACCTTGTATGTGAGTTGCTCCACTTGTTTAATGAGCTCGTCGGTCTTGCCTTTCCCCGAGTAAATGGCGTCCTCGACTTTACTGATCCGCGCTTCTGCCTCGTCCATGCGACCAGAAAAGTCTCTCACATCCCTCTTAGCATCATGGATTGCTTTTAGGACACCGTCCAGTTTCGTGGCAAAGTCGTTACTCATCAGGTCCAGTCTTTGAATCACATCCAGGTTTGCGTTCGTATCGGCAGGTTCTGTAGCCGGCTGGGACGACGGGTTAGCATTTTCTGTCGGGCTAGTCATGTTGTTAGCATCCCACTCGTCGTTGTCGACCATGGCAAAGTCCGCTGCGCTTCTACTCTTATTTTTTCTCGACGGCATTATAAACGTGGCATAATTTACAAGCTTGTCGGCGTTGGTTAACTGTTGAGTTCGTGTTTTTTACCAAATAATGAAGGATTTTAGCCGAATTTCACCGGGGGCCCACAAAGACACGTCTACTCAGTTCAGTGGCATGGCCACGCCCCCAGTTTTTCTTTTTTAATAAATTTGCAAAAATTTCTACATTTCTGTTTTTTTTCTGTCAAGATGGGGGTGCTGAGTGTACATTAATGAGAAATAAAATGAACTTTTTTGATTTTGGCAAATGGCTGCAATGACACAGAGAGTGAAAAATTTCAAGGGGTCTGAATACTTTCCATACCCGCTGTATATGTACAAAACATTCCCACAATGTTGAATGATAACAAAGAAAGTTAATATTGGTCTGACAGCGTTATTGCTAAACATTTTTTAAAGTCTTCAAAAGACGTTATTCTACCTTTAACAATGTAGGAACTAAAAAAATTCTCGCTCATGAAAACAGAAATTTCTCAGAATGCTTTTAGAATGAAGGCTCGTTGTAGCATCTGTGTTGAAAAAAAATTAAATTTAAGTTTACTTATCATGAGTGTAGAAAAACAGCCCGATTTCATCTTTGTGACATTCCTGCAATGTCCAGGTGACCTAAGAAGGTTGTAAAATGTGTAATGTGAGGAGTAACGATCAATTGGACTAATGTAGTGGTGTAAAAACTACGAAACCTTTCTCATGCAGTGGACCAGAAGTACAATGTTGTATAAAATAGAAATACAAAAGTAAAAGAAAAGTACTGAAAATTTATACTTAAGTCCAGTCATGAGTAAATGTATTCAGTTACATTCCATCACTGACAGCAGGTTGGGTTCAGGGTGAAAAGAGTCAAATGCTTTATCTGCTGAGAACTTCTGCAGAAAATGGTAAGAATGAGACTTTATTAGTAGAACACATGATTCAGTCACACAATGTCTTATCTGTTCTTGAGAAACAGAAAAAATACAAGTATCTAAATTCACAGAAAGACTATTTATTGTATCAGTGCTTAGAGCTAAACTGAGGTCTGATTAAGTCACTTGAACACTGCTGGTATTTACTGGAACAAGACAAGTAGGGGCTTGACTGAACATGTCATTGATATTAACCCCACTAGTCTGGTTTACATCATATTTATCTGATCATTCCAGTTTGTTCATTCGTTGAGTAGCTGTGCAAGTGTTAGCATGTATATGCTCCTCTTAGGCAGTACTAGGGCTGGGCAAAAAATAGATTTAATCGATTTATCGAATTTGTTGCTAAAAAAGATTTTTATTTTGCAAACTCGAGTTTTTACCCCGCAGTTTTCCGGCATCTTTCGCTTTCCGTCCGCCCATTCCTCGTGGGCTTCCATAGCGCGGTGTGACACAGCCCCCTTCCCCGTGGCAGCGGCAGCATGTAACAGAGAACTCATTCAAAAGAAAGGCACAGCTAACTCAATCATTTGGAACTGGTTCCGCTTTGATGCTTCAGACGAACAACAGACAAAGCCTCGCTGCAAAGTATGTTTAAAACTGGGGGCTGAAAATTTGTAGCGCGAGCTGGAAGTGTGTCCTCTTTTCAGAGAAACGGAATATGGTCACCCAAAATTACAGAGCCTCATTAACTTGCGTCATTAACTTGTTCATTAAATTGTTTACATGCGTTGTTTTATTCTGAGGACAATTACAGCAATAAAGTTACTTTTGACAGTATATCTGATGTCTGCAGTAATTTTTAAGTGCATTGAAAGAAAAAAATCGAAAATCGAATCGAAAATCGAATTTTTCGTTAAAAAATCGGAGATTTTTTTTTTAGACCAAATCGCCCAGCCCTAGGCAGTACTATTAGGAAACACTAAATACACTTTAATTTTGACACGAATGACACTCAGTTATAGTTACACTTCTCATTTCTTCACTACCCATAGTGGAACATCATCCATGTTCCTGACAACATCCTCTAAATGTTGTCACCGAAACATATTAACTTTATAGGAGCATTAGCGGAAATGAACAGTTTCTTTAAAAAAATTATCAGAATTTGTAGGTAATGTTATCCAACGTTGTGAGAACGTTTCTTGCCAGTTAGATGGTTCTCCTTCCTGCTAAAGGGAGATTTTTATTCTCCCATGTGTCTGCAAAGAGATGCTCACATGAAAAACATTTGGATTTGTTGAGTTTTTGTCATAACATAATATTCCAAGAGCTTCATCTTGTTATCTGAAAAGCCTGACATGACTTATGTTATGAACTGGTAGAAAATAAAACTACATGCTGTCTGTGATATGTGGAAAATCAACCCACATGAGGAAAAAGCATATGACAGAGGAGTTTACAGTACACGGACACATTTCCTGTTCCCTTCATACTGTAGGAGTTTTTGGCTCTACTCGAAGCCTCAGAGGTGATTCAATGACTTTGATTTTCTTACATGTCTCTACACGTTGATAGGTGTCACTAACAAAGTACCAAGAACCAAAGTAGAACATTGTGATAGTGAACACTTCACTGAGTACAGATCTCATTCCATAAGAAGGAATTATTTTTATCATAACATACACACAGAACAATAAAAGTTAAGAGAAGATAAACTTCATTGACCCCTCATCTGGGAAACGGACATGTTACAGCAGCTGGATACAGATGAAGCATGAAAGAAGCGAGATAAGAAAACAAAAGTACACTAAGGCTGAAAATAAAGTTATAACAAAGACAATGTACAAGGCATGATGAATTTACATCTGATAGGTACATATATGACATAATGAAAGAATTATGCAATTTCTATTATTGCAGTCAAAATGTCACTGAGAGAAAAGATCAGTGTTAAAAGGTGTAATTACACAAAACATTCATGCATGAAAATTACAATGATGTTTGTATTTTCTGTCTGTTGATCTTTGTTATCTGTAGAAAATCATTTCTTTTATCCCTGCGGTGGTGCTTTAATCCTTCTATTGTTTAACATCCTGCCACACCTATTTGTCCTTGGTTTCCACCATTCTGTTCCCATCAAACACCCCCGCTTACTTCTCATCAGTACACTCTCTATAGTACACTCTAAAGAGATCATTTTTCATCTTCTTGAGTTCTGACAACTTTCATCTCGTGGTTTAATTCACTTCATCTGCAGGACCGCACACACTTACTCAGAATCACCAGAGTTTGCTCTAAAATCAGTGGACACACTGTTAGAGCCCTTTCTGTATATTGTCACCAGCCAATAACCTGCTCCACTGCTCACAGGATCCTACATGACCCCTCACACGCACTAGACTTAGTGTTTGAGTAGCTCCCATCAGGCCGTAGGCTAAGATGTCCACGCTGCAGAACACAAAGGAGGAAATCCACCTTTGTCTCCACAGCAGTCCAGCCTCTGAACTCTGACCACTCCCTGTCCAGACACCACACAATCCCCACAACTACGTGTACATAGCACCTTTGAGTGAAGCACAGAGCACTTTATTGACATGGAGAATCGCTGCAATTTTTACAAATTCTAAATTTAAATTTTAAATTATAGAACTTTGTGTCGGTTTTATTGTCTGATGTTCTGTTTGTTCTTGTCCTGGTTTTTGTTGCTGCTGCTCTTTATGCCGTTTAATTGCCCCTCAGGGATAACTAAAGTGTTTAAATTAAATTGAATTGAACTGAATTATAATAAAATTATGTTCAACCAACAAACTGCACTGAGTTCGAGGAATTGGCTTTTCCAATGATTGGTACCAAAAATATGTAAAGTTTTTAAGTTGATTATTCATAAAAATGAAGTTGTTCTTGTTTTTAAGATTACAAAATAAAAAAGTAAAAAATAAAAAGTTGATCTAGTTCAGTAATTTGACTTCAGAGATGATGAAAAACTGAACTCAAAGCAAATTTCACTAAGTTATTTCAACCAGAATTTAGTTTATGTTGGAGCCAAATTGAGATTTATTTGATCTTCATACATTCTTTCTTTTTATGAGTATTTAGATGTAAATGGGAGAGAGAGAGAGAGTATGTGTGCATGTGTGCCTCTGGGAAAATGTATGGCCATAGGTGGGTTAATCCCCATCTAGAGGAGACCCGAAAGTTTAACTCCACCTGGCTCAGGATGTTGTAAGTGGAGCTCAAGGGGAAGGCTTAAAAACCAGCTGCCACAGCATCTGGGTGTGGCTGAGGAAGGCAAACAGTTTTTTGACCATGTGGCTGCATCAAGGAACTAGGCCTTCATTTAAAAAACTTTTCAGTTTAAAACTTTATTATTTTATTTCAACTTACATTCAATTTATTCATCAACAATAAAACAATAAAACAATAAATGGTCAGTGGGACCAACTGGATTCACTCCTCATCTTTATTTGCATGTTGATGACGCAAACTTGGTTCCGCTAAGAACGCGTGGCTTGTGGCTGCTCAGACGTACTCTTGTACTTCATCATGGTCCAAAAATAACACCAGTATAGTCTATATTTCAAAAAAAATAATTGTCCAAACTCACAATTCTGAACGGATGTATCATCAGTTTATTTACGGTACCTTCAGGAGTTCAACAAAATTAACAAAGAGCAAAGTCTTTCCAACAATCCACCATGACAGGCCATGGTCAAAAACAATTTAGCTCCTGTTTTGCGCCACACCTGTGGCAATTAGTGTGGCCTTTAAATACACAGGTATCCAGGTCACAGTACCACTTGCTGGTTCCCAATTGAAATGGCTCCACGTGTCAAGACACCTGTTAGTCCGTTAGAGTGGTTCGTTTGGACCCAAAAGTTGTTACAATGTTGCTAATTTCAACTGGTTCGGTTCGCATTCACACCAGTGTTTTCGCAGTTGAACCAACTACGATGAATGTGATATCTCCCCCCAGTCGTTTGGCGGCGCTGTTCACAAAAATAAGGTGTTTTAGATGACGTAGGTGAACGCTGTTTGGCGCAGCATGTGAAGAGGGAAAAATCCCGGAAGAAAACAACAGGCTGTGTTTATTCCATGGATCGAGGTTTATTTGTAAACAATGAACTATGCTCTCCTGTTCGTTCTTGTCGCCATATATTCGTATCATTGCTTTATGCAGCAAGCACAAATACTGCTGTTGTTCCAGCATGAAGCTCGCATTCAGTACGAGAACATTACACAGTCGTTTTTGGCACGGAGAAGATGCATTGCAAGACGTTATCGTTATCCCAAAATCCCCTGTGCAGGTTGCTACGGAAGCTCCCATAGACTAAAAAGTCTGCTGCACCATCAAGCCGGTCCAAATGGAGACAGGTTTGTGTTGTCACCAGGAGCGAACCGAGCTGGAGTTCACATAGAAGCGGACCGAGACCACCTCTCGAAGGTGGTCTCGGTCCGGTTCTTTAGTCCGCACCAAAAACATCTGGTCTGCTTTCACACCAGCCCAAACGAACCGTACTTGCTGGTGTTGCGGACTCCAGTCCGCTTTAAGCGGACCAAAAGGCGTATGTGTGAAAGCATCAGTAGTAGTCAAGCAGCAGACTAAAGGGTTTTGCTGAAATTGCTGCTACAGTTTATAATCAACTAATGTGGAAATTTGAGTTTAAATTACCAACAATACTAAGCGAATGCAACATTATTATGTGAAGTCAATCCATCAAAATAATGTTTGCAACTTAAAAAAAAATTATCTAGATCATTAGGTTGAATTTTTTTTTTTATCTTGCAGCCACATATTTCTTTAAGTGGTGGGAACACGTTTATTGAAATCATAGACTGTATATATAGTGGAAGTAGCATCTGGCTCCAGAATTGAAGCCCACCCGGAAGTGTCAAAAACTTGCAATATCACGCCGTCCGCTAGGGTTGGCTCCAAAAAGCTTTTTCTCCATAGACCCCAATTCATTTTTGGAAAAAATAAAATTTGATAGACTGATTTTCTACAGCTCAGGATTTTTTTCCCGTTAGTTTTCATGGTCAAAATGAGAGATCAGGTGGCCGATCTTAAAATAAATCAATACTGAATTTTAAATAAATCATTAAAGTTGGCGGAGCCAGGGGGCGTGGCTATATTTGATAGACAGCAACAGAAGCCTCTGCGGTAAAATGTGGGCGGGATAAGAGAGTCCTCAGCCAATCCTGGCCCTAGTTGCTCTCCGGTCCAGTCTGTTTGATGACGCTTTTTACGTCAGTTGCTCCAAAAAATCCAAAACGGCGACCAGGAAGTAGCAAAATCCGGGCTTCATTTTCTCGCCGTTGAAACCAACGGGTGACGTCACGGTTAGTTTACGCCTGATTGAAAAATTAGAGTGTGGATTTATCAACACACTAATGTTGAAAACTGTGTCAATATGGGAGTTAAAAATTTATAAACTGATATGGTTTAGTGAAGGTCACTAATGATGATTAATTGAGGTTCAGTTCAAAATGTTTTGGTTATCAGAGTGAAAGCAGTTAAAAAATAGTCCAGAAGAGATACTGCAGAGAATCTGAGGAGAGAAAGTTCACCTACAGGTAAAATAGTTAATGTTTAAACATTTAAGTCATGTCAATGTGTGAAAAAAAATCTAACTGCAGCAACTAATGTGACAGTAAAATGTGCCTTCGTTGCTGCTTTAATTGCCATAGTTTGGTAGTTACTTAAATAATTAGGTATTTAATGCATCTGTATGCACATTAATGTCACTGTTGTAAATATCCTGCAGTAAATAAAACAATAAATAAATACATATGCTGTTACAGTGATGTTTAATTTTAGTAAATGATTAAAACTGGACTCCTACAAACAGCTGGAAGCAACAAACTAGACTTCAGTTCCTGTTAATAGTTTTTAGGTCTGTGTTTGTGAACTAAATGCATTTTTTGAATCTGACTGATTCAGTCACGTGGACACTACAGCTGCATTCACTGAACCCTGGACATCAGAGTTTCACTTTATGAGTTCACTGGAGACACCTGCTGGTAAAGATCAGTAAGAGCAGCTTCTGTGGAGTAAATATCATTCGCAGAACTTTGACCTGGACCCATAGACTCCGACATTTGTTGATTTCTTTTCCAGAAACTGTGTCCTAATCATCTCGAGGCGTTCCTCGGCTGTCTGACAGTTTACATTTGCTTCATTTCAGCTGTCTTCCTCTGCAGTTTTGATCTTTTGCCTGTTTGTCAGGAAATTTTCTATTTTCCAGCCTGATTCCTGAGTAATGATTCTGTTTCAGTTTAAACTGAGCGATTATTAAAGTTACACAAACACCTCAGTTATTTACAGCTCAGTCAAAACACTTCAATCCTTCAAAACCGTGAAATGAAGATTTGAACACAGACTTTAATGCTCAGTGTGAAACTGTTTCCCTTCAGGCACAGCTGAGCAGCAAAATCCTGTTTGTTCTGGATCTGGAGCATTAATTTCAACAACGTGACATTTGAACATGTGACTCAGTCAAACTGGGATTCAAACATGATTTTTTTCCCAAATAAAATCTGACATTTTTGTTGAAGAAGAGGCAGAAAATGAAATAACAGAACCACTGCATGTTAAATATTCATTTTCTCTGTGAGGTTAGATTCATTATAAACCTCTGACAATAAATAAATGCAGTTATTTTCACTCCAATTATAAAAACTGCAAGTAAAAATACTTCACAAAGAAACGATGGCAGTGAATTAAACTGTGCAAACTTAGAAAACTGTTAAATCAGACTTTAACCAATTCAGTAATATTAAACAAAATAACACAATACTATATTTTCAAGATACAAAACTGGAGAACTGAAATTACAAAGTCAATGTAGTTAAATAACTAATTAATATTTTACTATTTATCAGAAACATTTGCACAATTAGAGTTTTAAAAATCATTTATGTCCACCGGGGGCGTCTTTCCTCAAATATCATTGTCTGACATTTTCACATATTACAGAAAAATATTTTGTTATTTTTTGTTCAAACTAATGGATAATCCTCCACATGACTCTCATGTTTGCAGTAAAGAATAGTTTGTATTTGTATGTTCTATTCAAAAACCGCAGGACTGATTTTGTTCTGAAAAACACTTCCATTGATTTCTTCAGTTCAGTTAAATGACTCCAGATCTATTTTCACGCTAGTAAAGGACACTGTCATCCAGGAAAAGATGTGAAATTAAAACTTATTGTGTCTGCTGGTCAGGAAGGGATATATTTTGTGAAAATTTAAACAAACAGTGCATAATTTTCACTATCGTTTCAAACCGACTGTCATATTTCTGATGGTCCTTGAACTACTCCGAGTCTTGTGATAGAGATTTAGGACTTGAAAGAACAAAGAACAAAAACGAACTTCTCATGCTTTTTACGTTTATGAGTTCATTAGAGATTTAATTAATTATATCATTACAATAACTGAGTGCAGAGTAAAAAAACACGAGATACACAAACTATGTATTTATGTTCAGAGTGTCAGATTTAAACACTGTATGAATCGCATTGCCACGGAAACCTACCTGTACTCAGCCGGTGATGCAGAAAAAAATGCATAAATATGTTTTTATGTTTGGTCCTGAAGTCCGTTTCCACTGCTGGTACGGAAGCTGAAAGAACACAGATTAGAAAATTCACTGTTTTACTGGTATTTATTACAGAGAACATTCAATTTTAGTTTGAATTGGCCAAAAATTGAAGTGACTTCCTGCATTATGGGATAGTGTCAGACCTACATGCACTTTAATGCAATATCATGTTTAAATATATAAAATTGAACAGCTCTACATGCAGCTATCAGATAGAAAATAGCACAACCTGCACCACTCGTTAGGTACAAGTTTGCAGTTTTTCTCTCCAGATGTGACTTAAGGCAGTTCATTTTCATTATTTTTATAGGTTCCACTGAGGTTTTCTACAACTAAAACATGTAATATTGTACTAATTACTAATATAGATAGATAGATAGATAGATAGATAGATAGATAGATAGATAGATAGATAGATAGATAGATAGATAGATAGATAGATAGATATTCCATTGGGAACATGGAATTGATGTGCAAATTGTGCTGGTCAAAGAAATAACAATAAGCTCTCTAAAATGCTGCTATTTACAATAAGGTGCAAATTTGTGGTGTTTACAATCATATAGTGTTATCAGAGTGCAGAATACAATAAAATAGAGTATTGTAAAGTATAAATATATATTGTCTATGAACACAAGTTTAACAGTTTTCTACCAGTATTCCTGTCTTGCTTTTTATCATCATAAATGTTTGTATTCCTCATTGTTCTTCATTAATACAACCTGATGACTGAAGAAGAGTCATGTGACTTGCTGAATGTCCCTTTCATGTGCACAGAGGTTGAAGCAGAAACTCTGAGTTATAAAACAGAAAGTTGAAACCCACCTTCATGATATCTGCATTTCTGACTGGGGTTTAGTTTTTGTCCAGTCGACTCAAACAACATCTTACAGCAGCTTTTTGAAACTGTGGACCCCTCCATACTCATTTCTCGTCTGGCTCAGCATGTTGGTCTACAGGGCACTGTTCTCCAGTGGTTCAGCTCCTACCTGACGGACAGGACCTTTGCTGCGATGCTTGATGATCACTCATCTCTATCTGTGTTGCTGTCATCTGGGGTACCACAAAGGTCCATCCTTGGACCAGTTCTGTTCTCATTATATATGCTGCTGGAGCAATCATTGCAAAGCATAACCTGTCTTTCCACCTGTATTTTGATGACCTCCAGCTCTATCTGCCTGTGCTCCCCAATGCTGCGTCTCCTCTGGACTCTCTACACAGCTGCCATTCAGACATTAAACTTTGGCTGGCCCAGAACTTTGCACCTCACTGTATTTTCCAGTTCATCACTGAGCATCCCTGTCAGTCAAACAGTAAAAAACCTTGGAGTCATTTTTGACAGTGAATTGAGATTTGACAGGCAAATTGCTTTTGTTGTCAAGGCTAGCTTTTTTCAGCTACGTCATCTCACTAAAATCAAGCCTTTTCTTTCCCAGCACAACCTGGAGAAGGCCATTCATGCTTTTATCAGTTCTCACATCGACTATTGCAATGCACTTTATTTTGGTATCACACAGACATCGCTCCGTCGATTACAACTGGTTCAGAATGCAGCTGCCCATCTTCTAACCTGCACATTTAGACACAGTCTCATCACCCCCATCCTCTCCACCCTCCACTGGCTCCTGGTCCATCATTGCATTGAGTTTAAAATTTTAACATTTGTTTTTAAAGCTCTTCATGGTCTTGCTCCATTACAATTATGTGAGATTTTAACCATCCACCGCCCCAGCAGAGCCCTCTGGTTGTCCACTCAGATGGTGCTACAGCCATGGCCATGAGTTTGGACACAGCATGACTTACTATGTCTCTTTTGATGTCTATTGCAGAACATAACTAATATTTTTTGACAGCACCAGTTTAATTAGTCAACAAATCAACAAGGGATATAATATTATCAATAAATTCCAACAATTGGAACAACTTTGTTCCCAAAACATAATATTAGAAGAAAATAACAAAAAAAAATGCAGTACTTTCACAGCCGAATTTGGTAAGAATAACAAAATGACACCAAACTCTTTTGATGTTTTTTTTTTTTTTAAATATGAAACTTAATATCGTTCTCAGGAGTTGTGTACTGTATTGTAAGTGACAATTTTGTAGTGTTTTCTAAGATTCACAAGCGTCATGGTACTTGTGTCCAAACTTATTGCCATGGCTGTAGATGTGCCCAGGTCCCGGTATAAGTAGTGGGGTGATGGTTCTTTTGCCGACCTTTTCAATTCCAGACTGAAAACCCACAAATTCAGACGTGCCTTTGACTCCTAGGACTGTTTTACTTTTTCATGTCGTCCCAAAATGCCTCATTTAAATGTTACTGATTCATCTGTGCTGCATTTTGGTTAAATGGTTTTATGTTTTTCATGGTTTAATGGTAATCAAATTGCATTGTTTTGCTTTATCATGCTGATGGAAGGCACTTTGGTTTTATTTTATTATGTTAATGTAACATGCTCTACAAATACATTTTGATAGGTAGGTAGGTAGGTAGGTAGATAGATAGATAGATAGATAGATAGATAGATAGATAGATAGATAGATAGATAGATAAAAGAAGATCTTGAAGTGTCAAACTGGCCTCACTCTGCGGATCAAAACAAACATGGCAGTGCAAATTACCTGCATTTCCATAGCAGCAAAAACATGAACCTTTCTCCTCACTACCTGTCTGTCAGGAACTCTTAACTATATGGTGACGCACTGTCCCAGTTTTTGTACTCGCGGCTTCATTGGCGTGCTTCTCAGTTCTTTGCTTCCACAAACAATACAGCAAGCCACTTACTTTGGTTGGATATGCCAATCCATTTATTTGATTAAAAAAATAACAATCAAATGTCCAAACTCCAACTGCCTGCAGCAGCCTGCGATCAAAAACAATGTACCTGATGTGTCCCACATCTGAACTAATAATTGACTCCTTAAATGTGCACTCTACTCAGGCGTAAACTAACCGTGATGTCACCCGTTGGTTTCAACGCCGAGAAAATGAAGCCCGGATTTTGCTACTTCCTGGTCGCCGTTTTGGATTTTTTGGAGCCAGTGACGTAAAAAGCGTCATCAAACAGACTGGACCGGAGAGCAACTAGGGGCAGGATTGGCTGAGGACTCTCTTATCCCACCCACGTTTTACCGCAGAGGCTTCTGTTGCTGTCTATCAAATATAGCCACGCCCCCTGCCTCCGCCAACTTTAACGATTTATTTAAAATTCAGTATTGATTTATTTTAAGATCGGCCAACTGATCTCTCAGTTTGACCATGAAAACTAACGGGGAAAAAATTCTGAGCTGTAGAAAATCAGTTTATCAAATTTTATTTTTTCCAAAAATGAATTGGGGTCTATGGAGAAAAAGCTTTTTGGAGCCAACCCTAGCGGATGATGTTACTCACAATCTGATTTTCAATTATTAGGTTTTCCTGAGACCAACGTTTTTTGAGAACAGAATCTTTAGGTGAAATTACATTCTTTGTGGTTGTGGTTGTATTTATTTGCTTGTTAAGAGACTTTGATTGAGACCTTTGACTTATTGTTTGTATACATCTATGCCTGGATTAGTTAGCCTGCAGCCGAAATGCATTGTGGGTAATGTAGGCACCAGGTTCATGAAAAGAAAAGACAACATCTCTGTTTGTTGTGCATTGATTTTGGTTGAGCTTTGTTTTTATCTGTGCATTAGAAAACTGATAGTAATAAAGAAGTGCAATGCTAAATAATAAAATTACATTTACATCCATTTATGCTGAAAAAACATGATATCTGTGTTCATTATTATATGAATTCAATGGTTTTAATTATTCTTATGTAAGCAGTAAAAGAAGTACATCTCTGACGTTTATAACAAACCAAGCTGTTCTAAAATCGGTTGAAAATTGAGAAATCTACAGTGATTTTAAAATCCATGCTCCATTGACTTTAATATTATGAGTGATCGAGCAGCCCTGTCCCAAGATGGCCGCCATGTGGCGACGTCGCTCCCCATAGGCTGACAGCGCTCATGAGCCATCTCGCGTTTATATACATAGACATAATAAAAAGTAGACGCCGCATCGACCGCTACTGCCTATTGGGGCTGATTTGCCATTTGTCCTGTATCATAGCTACATGTATGACGTTTGCAGCAAAAAAATAAAAATAAAAAACACGTGAAAATCAGTTTAATATTCAGAGTTAAGATGGATTAAATGAGCTGTCAAACAGCACTGAGTGGAGCGGGTGACCGGACCAAGATGGTGGCCGTATTTCTCGCTGCGCAGCACCCCGAGCGGCGTCTACTCTTTATTATGTCTATGGTTTGTATATATCTATGGATGCTACGTCCACTATATATACAGTCTATGACTCTACTCTTCCTGCAGCGCCCCTCTGGTGACCCTTAAAACGGCTCCACCACTACATTTTCAGCACACATTACCTTGATAGCATTGCTTGTGTCGGCTATACACACTGTGATGTTCCTGTAAACATCCGCAATCTTCAAGAACTGCGACACACAACGAGCGACACATTTTACACCAATCACTTCCGTCTCAGGACAATATTGAACGAGTCACAGTGCATTTATATTCATTTAAGACCTCAAAACAATCCAAGTGGATTTTATCATACCTGTAGGGCTACTGATGAATGCTTCTTGGTAGACGAATAGGTCATAAAAAGCACAGGAAACCTCAGTTCTGTCTTGTTTCGAGCTCGAGAAAATGTCTCCGTTTAAAAAAACGTGCTCCATTCAAGTGCTGTCAGAATTCCAAGCTGTCATCTGTTCAGTGAGCTTTATTGGTTTGAATATCCGCTTAACAGTGCTTTAAGAGGTCTTCTTTCTTCTTGGGGTTTCAGTAACGTAGTGTCTACAGATACGGACCCGTACGTGTAGCCTCTCTAGCATCAATCTTTCAGTAAACAGCAGGGTTCCCATGCGTCCTGGAAAACCTGGAAAATGATTGACCAATTTTCCAGTCATGGAAAACATATGGAAAATAAGAAAAAGGTCAAATATCCTGGAAACGGTTAACTTATCCTGGAAAAATATGTATCATCCCCCTGTCAATGCAAACGGGTTAAAAGTATTGGACATGCATGTCTGTTGGTGTTGGCACCAGCGCTTCTCAGCTTTTAGCCAGCGCAGCGCCTCACGTGATGCTACCAGCCAATCAAATTTGCTTTCCCTCTTCGAGCAGTTCTGCAACCCAGTTCTTCCAATTGACTTTGTCGCTACATTTAGCGACTTTTCAGACCCCGTTAAGGACTTATCACCTAGAGACAAAACTAGTGACTGTTAGTTGGAAGGCGTTGGTCCACGAGCGTGAGGCTTTTCTCTCCCGTGGGCGACTGCAAGCTCTTCTCTGTCTTCCGTGGAGTGACAGGCAGAGGAGAGTTCTAGAGTATGTGGTGGCGTCCACATAAACTACATCTTCCCACAGCAGTTGAGATGCAACTGAGCGCTTCATGTCTGGAATCAAACTTTCAGTCGGTGACGCGGGTCAACACAGATACATAAAGTCTCTGTAGTGGACTGTCCACCTCCATATGATGTTGCAGCAGTGGCTCTATATGGGCTTAAGAGGTTGAGGAAAAAAAACACATGACCTTAATGTAATTTACACATATATACACATTTTTGGCCAAAGAAGCATTTCATGCAGTCCAAATGGAGTAAAAATACATAAATAGGGAAATAGTAGCAGCAGCAGACAGTGGGCAGGGTGGTATCTTAGAACACCTTTAGTTTTAAAATTCATCCCTGACCACTGGCATTTCTTATTTCCACTGTTGTTAGCATAAATTAATGTGATTTAACATGGCTAAATTAACATTACAGCTATCAATCAGTTAATTTGACTTTATTTTGTAAGTTTTAAACAAATCAAATGCAATTCAACAGGCTTGACAGGTGGATTAAACAACAAAATGGACAGATTTGCTTGAGTATTTTGGCAGTGATTTTGATTTTAATTATGTTTGAGAAATGCAAGTAGCCCTGAAGTTGTCCATTTTAATGTAGTAGAGCAATTTCGATATTTGGGAGTACAGATTTTGCCAAAATTGAATCAGGTGGTCGATGCTAATTATGAACCCTTGATGACAGAAATCAGTGACTCGCTGGGAAGATGGATGACATTACCAACCTCTATGATTGGGAGAATAAACATTTTACAAATGAATGTACTTCCAAAATTACTGTATTTATTTCAAAATATTCCTCTGCCGCCGCCTCAGGACCTATTTTCAAAAGTGAAGAAATTATGTATTGGATTTATATGGAATAATAGAAGGGCAAGACTCCGAATGTCTTTACTGTACCTGCCGTATGATCGCGGAGGCCTGAAATGTCCAAACATGATGTTATATTACTGGGCCGCACAGCTGAGGTCTATCATGTTTTATTTTTCCACTAACACTACTCCTCATTGGATAGAAATGGAAAATTATGGTCTGCAATTGCCTCTACCCTTATATATTCATTCAGATACAGCAAAAAGATTATGAAAACAAACCAAAAATCCCATTTTAAAACATATGATAAAGGTCTGGTATGATGTTAAAAAGTATTTAAAAGAAACACAAAGACTAACTCAGTTTAGTCCCATATGGGGGAATCAGCTCTTTCCTCCTGGAAGAGCCGACGCAGGATTCAAGCAATGGAGCTGTCAGGGCATTAACCCTTTAATGTCCAGGCAATTTCCGCCCGAAATTTCTACTGAGATGTACAGAAAGTAAATTGAATGCTGTTCTTGAACTGTTTGGAGTACATGCATGGTTGGGGTCTCATTTGAAAGCAGACAACCTGAATTTTCACCCAGTGCAGTCAGAATTACTCTAGGTGCTACTGGCACAGAGTATTTCATGTTGGCACACACTGAATTAGGATGAATTTTTTTCTCGCCTACATTTTTTCCCTAATAAAACACCTGAAAATCAGTGTGGCAGCACTGAAAGAGCTTGAAAACACAATATTGCAAAAGCCTGGGGTCTTACATAGTTCAGGTCAAAATTTCAGAGCAATACTACAAGAAATGAGTGTTTCACACATGTATTTGTACTGATATGCTCCGCCCCTGTCAATGTTGGACAGCCTCTGTATACCCTGTACACACCCTCTACACAATGGTATTACTTCATTGTCACATCATTTTCACATTATTTTCACTCCAAAAACTCATAAAGAACTCAAAAAATCACTTCAGATAGGCTTCAGTGTCGATCACACACACAGATTGAGAGGAATACAGAGAAACAGCAGGTGGAGCCCGGAGCTCACGAATGAAATATCATATAAAGCCGCTGGCAGAGGCGGGATTTATATTCAAGCCATTCAGCAAGCTCATTGGCTACCAGGCCTGTCAATCTAACGTTTCCTCCGACGTGATTTGCTGAGAAATAAGTCAATCAAGTGATGTAATCCATATCTGTCAGACTCGGCCACGGTTGGCTGTTTCGCCGTAGAAGGCGGAACCGAGTCACTTGATTGGTTGAAGTTCGGTTTGAAGCGAAAGAGAAGTCTTCAGTATCCATTTTGAATCCCGAACAAAGGAAATACGAGCATGTTTGATAAACTTATAATACAAAAATGCACTGAATATGAAACGCACAGCGCCACCACGCGCCGCGTGCACGCGCACGGAGACGATCGATTTCTGGATTTTTTACTTATTTCGAGACATGTTTTGGCCAAAGTATTATACTGGATTGTTTTCTCTGGATGGCTAAGCTTGGGTTCTGGCCGGTTTTTGTGGATTATCTTCTTTTATGACCAGAAACGAGCGTCCAAACTGCGTCGACAGGTGAGCTGTGCACGTTTATGTGACTTGTTGTTTGTTGGACAAATGTGTTTATATTACCCGCTGTGGTAATCACATCTGAAAGTGGTTTATACCGGCGGATTCATGAGAATCTCAGCTTTCTATGTGTGTATAGTGTTTGTATAATCGTGTTTGCAGTGTCCTTCTATTTTTAAAAAAAAAGCGTATACCGATATCAAAACGCCCGCGGGCTGGCGTACTTACCCACCAGACTCAGATATTTTGATGACCTTTGAGGAGCTTACTGCCACTTACAACCTTAGCAAAAATCACTTTTTCAAATACCTCCAGATTAGAAACTTTATTAGAACTAGTCAGAATAATGAACATAGAAAACCCCAACAAACTTCATTAGAAAAAATTATGTTAATAAACAGTCAGAGAAAAGGTCTCATTTCGGAAATTTACAATTTGTTAACATCTTCATCATCTGAAAATTCACATTATAAGCGTAAGGCTTGGTCAGAAAACTTGCGACTGGAAATTTCTGAGGAGGACTGGAGTCAAGCTTGTGCTGAAGCACACACAAAACTCATAAACTCACGCTATAAATTAATCCACTACAAATGGTTAATGAGGAACTACATCACTCCAGTTGAATTAAACAAATACAACAAAAACATTCCAGACAACTGCACAAAATGCACTGATTCGAAGGGATCTTTTTTCCACTGTATCTGGCAATGTAGAAAAATAAGTCAATTTTGGGAAGAGGTGACGAAGACAATCGAAAAAATTATTTCAAAGCAAATTCCAATAAACCCAAAATTTTTCCTCCTGGGACTATATCCAAAAAATTCCAGGTATAAAAAACATGAAAGAGCTTTATAGACCTCAGTTTGCTCACTGCCAAGAAGTGTATTGCATTAATGTGGAAATCAATGAATAGACCAAGTATTGGCCAGTGGTTGAAACAGATGCTCTCAAATCTCCCAGTAGAAAGAATAACTTACATCATGAAAGGCAAACAGCAGGTCTTTGAGAACATTTGGGGACCCTTTGTGAACTATGTCAAAGACCAAGATTTAGCAGACCCTCAGACAGATGAATGATTGGACCATGCAGTTTCAACACCTATATTTTTATTGTGTGTACATTCTCATATAAGAGATGACTTGCATTAAGGTTTATAGAGGAGAGAAGCAGATTGTTTGTGTTTGACTGTTATGATCTTGTTTCAGTTTTTTATTTTGGTTTTGTTTTTTTGTTTTGATTTTTTTGGGGGGGTTTGTTTGTATATATACATGTAAAAAAGCAGCAGAACAGTTTGTATTCTATTTTATACAATTGTAAAAATTGTTTCCATTGCTGTGAAAATCAAAATCAAAATATTGTGGAAAAAAAAAAGAAATGCAAGTAGCCTACCAGATATGTAAAAAATCTGATTTGTCCAGTAAACTGACATGTAACAAAGGAAATAATTTTTCAGTGATTCATTGAAAATATACAAATATTTTAAATGAATTGCACCAGAGAAAGTAAGAGACAAGAGAAAGTTGAGTTGGGAATTACCCAATGGAACCCTGTAACTCCAATTTGTCATGCTAGTGAAGTGCTACGCTGTAATCTGTGGGTGTGCTTGCATTATTCTATTATGTATTTGTCATATTTATTTTTCATAGATAAATTACAGCCATAGACTGCACATCAAATGTCTGAGTAATAAATATAGAAACAATCTGGGTAAATGCACGTTACAACTGTAGTAAAGAACACTTCCAAAGAATGAGGGGGACGGGAATGTATTAGTGTATGACATGAAAATGTGTCTCTAAACCGGCTGAAAATGTCCTGGAAAAGTCTTGGAAAATGACTTCAGGGAAAGAGTAGAAATCCTGTATTAGTTAATGACTTTTTATCTAATCATCCAGATAGTCACCATTTTTCAGTGTAATATTCAGAATTTGCTGGTTCATGCTCACATTCCTTTTACTTTATCTGTAGTAAAACGAGAAAACTACAAGTTAGAGAGTGGATCTTCAGGCTGTGTGTGTCCTTCAGCTGAGTGTCTTATCTGTCATGCCACATCTGGACATGGGAAAGTAAAGCAGCCTGTACAGGATCTTTATTTTTAGCTTTAATGTACATTTGCATTTGTTGTCTCATTTGTGTCCAGCTGCTCTAACATGTAAATATCTCCTGTAATATCTGACGTTCACAGTGGAACAGCTGCTCTGCTGTAGTTGGTTCATTTGTGTTTGTAACTATTTTGCTAATGTTGCTTTTTATATTGTTAATGTTGTCCAAGTTTTGTATTTGTTTGCCTGCATCTTATATTTTATTACTGTGGTACACTTAAAAAAAGGCCTAATAAACATTATAAATAATATTTATTCAATTATACCTAACAAAGTGAACACATGCATGATTATAAAGTAGTACTTTAAAAATATCATACAGACAATTTATGGTACATAATGTACAACTGGATTAAAATTATATTACTAGAAAATGAAATACAAAATGAGTGTACATAAAGTGTATGGCATGATATATAATATACAATTACGAATTTGTGTTTTAAAATTCTATTTAACAAAAATTAAAAAGAAAAATATTTTATAGACATCCATCCATCCATTCTCTATACACCACTTTATCCTCACTAGGGTCACGGGGGGTGCTGGAGCCTATCCCAGCTGACTGATATTCACTGATGATTCAGTTTGCACATTAACAACCAGTGCTAATGATCTTGAATGCAGCATCCCTGGGACGTTGTGATTGGTTGGCCTTCTGATATGTGCAGTCTTCCAAATAAATAGTTGTGAGTTAGTACCTAATGGTCACTCATTTTAATGTAGTTTAGGTCCACAAAACAAGACATGGTGTCAGAATAAACGGACCTTGCCGAACACGACACAAAGCATGGACATTACCAGAGTTCCGCCACCCACATTGAACTGTACGTTGGCCAACAGGTGCAAATGCGCTGCAAACGGCAAAAGCGCTGCAAACACAGAAATGATCCAAAACCAAAAACTCACAAACACATAAAACACATGCAAGAAACAAATGCTGCAAGAGAAACATGCTGCAATCACAGAAATGATGCAGAAGCAAAGACTTACAAAATCACAAAACAGATGCAAACGAAAAATGCTGCAAATATATAAAAACATACACAAAGCCCCAGAACAACCGCAAGAGAAAAACACTGCAAATTCAATCCACAACGGAATTGCACCAGGTCACTCCACAACGGAAGGGCACCAGACACGAAGAAAACTGCTTGCAGCAGCGCCCCCAAGGCTCCAATGAATGATCTTGCAACTCCAAAGATACAGTTTCACCATCACCCACAAACCTGGTAAGGAAGTTCCCGTCACAGACACACTATCAAGAAAGTCACTATCAGACCAGGATAACAGCCTCAGTGAGGGAATGGACATTCAGGTACATACTGTATACAGCAGCCTGCCAGTCAGTGACACTAGGCTCACAGAAATCAAAGAGGAAACTGGAAAGGATGCACAGCTTTTAGCATTACAACAGGTGATACGAGACGGATGGCCTGAGGAGAGGAAAAAATGTCCTCACAACATAACAGACTTCTGGAATCACAGAGACGAGCTGTCTGTGATAAATGGCATAGTGTTCAAAGGTGAGAAGATCGTCATTCCTGCTTCACTACGCACAGAAATGTTATCACGCATTCATACAGGACACATGAGCATGGAAAAATGCAAACACACGACATACTTTTCTGGCCTAGGATGAACAAACAAATCAAGGACATGGTAAACAGATGCTCCACCTGCCTCGAACAACAACCTGCTAACACGAGAGAGCCTATGATAAACCACACTATTCCAGACAGGCCATGGCAAGTCATCGCATCAGATCTATTCACTTGGAACCATGAAGACTACATGGTGACAGTTGACTACTACAGCAGGTATGTCGAGATTGACAAACTCAGTAGCACAACATCACATGCCATCAAACAGAAACTGAAAGCAACTTTCCCAGACACGGCATACCAGAGACTCTCGTTTCAGATAATGGACCTCAATATGCATCCGGAGAGTTTTCAGCATTTGCACGCACCTGGGATTACACCCACACCACTACAAGCCCATACTATCCACGAAGCAATGGTCTTGCTGAGAAATACGTGCAAATAGCAAAACTGCTCCTGGAAAAGAGCAAGAAGGATCAAAAGGACTTCTATTTGTCTTTGTTGGAGTACAGGAATACACCTGTTGACAGCTTCAGATCACCAGCACAGCTTCTAATGAGTTGCAGATTAAGATCTATCCTCCCAAACACCCACCAACAACTCCAGCCTGAAGTTATCAACCACAAGATGATACACTAACACCGAGTCCTACAGCAGCAGTCCCAAAAAAGATACTACGACAGAACATCCAAGCCACTGAAGCAGCTACGTGCAGGACAGAATGTGAGAATACAGGAATATGGCCGCTGGAAACCTGCAGTCGTCATAAAACCTGCTGACACAGAGAGGTCATACCACGTGTGCACAGAAGATGGTTGCGAGTATCGCCGCAACAGACAACACCTGATGGACACTGAAGGGACACAAAATATACACACCGACATTCAGCAACACACTCAGACACTGGGCAGTCCAACAGAGAACAGACCTCATACAACCACATACAGAACCCGTTCAGGACGGGAAGTCAGACCCCGAACAGTTATGGACCTGTAACTGCAATGTTAACAATGTTTAGAAACTATAATGGTAAATGTTACAATGTCCTGGTTGTTATATTCGCTACCGAATATTCTGAGAATGTCATGTTCAAGTGCATCTACAGCGTAATCATAGCTTGAAAGCATCTGTTGGGATGAGTTTAACAAGCTGCAGTATTTAGCCACCTAATGGGCTACAGGACATAAAGGTTTAGACTGTTGGATTCTGTTTACTCGATGTTGTAGCATTTTTCAGAAAAAGGGGGATGTAATATTCACTGATGATTCAGTTTGCACATTAACGACCAGTGCTAATGATCTTGAATGCAGCATCCCTGGGACATTGTGATTGGTTGGCCTTCTGATATGTGTAGTCTTCCAAATAAATAGTTGTGAGTTAGTACCTAACAGTCACTCATTTTAATGTAGTTTAGGTCCACAAAACAAGACATATATAGACAACCAATCACATTCACACCTACGGGCAATTTAGAGTCATCAATTAACCTCAGCATAACTGGAAAAGTAGAAGCAAAACAAACACCACACACTGGAAAAACTTACTCATAGACCACACCACCTTGGAACATTCACCCATACACACCCATACCTTAGCCGTAGAACCCCTCTCTGTTTGGACCCCTCTTCTCAACCACCTTCACTCTTGAATTTTCTTATCATTTACTATTACCATCATTTTCACTATCATATGTTTAATATTATGATATCAATTACCTGAGAGCCAATTCCCCTGATCCTCCAAATGTCATACCCCATTTCTAACCTCTGATTTTGTTGCTTTTACATCCATTTCATCACTTCTGCCTTAATATTATTATGAACTTAGTATTATTATCACATACATAGGCTATATAGGGTATATTATCGATTTATTTAATTATTCATTTACTTCTACTCATCCACTTATTCAAGTATTCATTAAAAATTAGAAAGGCCACTCTATGTTATTATTACTTTATAATTTATATTCTTAATGGGATGCACCGTAAAGGGATTTTTATTTATGTTTTACATCTAATTTAATTAATATACAATGGATATATTATGCATAAATAACATATACTATATGAGTTAATCCACTTAGTGTTTAATTATGTTGGTTTAAATTGGATTCTTTATGTTATTATTATTATTAACACTATTACTACTAATTTGCTATTTCCTATGTGTATGCATATATGCTTGTGTGTGTCGGTGTATGTTTATGTATATATATATAATTTCTATAATTTACATTGTTTGATATAATATTAATATATATATATATATATATATATATATATTTTAGATTGGTAATACTACCATATGTTATAATTATCACAAACCATATATGTAAAATATATAAGGTATGTTATTTATTTATTTATGTATCTATTTATGTATTTATTTACGTATTATTCATGTATCTGTTTATTTTTGTTTATTCACTTATTCATTTATTTATTTTCAATTTAAGATTAGTAATACCACTATAGGCTATAATTACTTCATAGCTTATATTCTTAGTGGGATGTTTATTATATTGAACTCTTGTGGGTTTTTTTTTTTTTTTTTTTCCACTACCATTTTCACTATCACTCTCTCTTTAACCTAAATAGATTATTTATGTATAAATATTTACTATCTATTTGAGTTCATCCTTTTGTTATTATTATTATTATTTTCTTTACTGGATTATTATTATTTTATTAACTATTATTGTTCTATTATAAATGATAATATTATGAGAACAACTAGTAGATATGATTATGTGTTGTGGTGATGAGACGATGACCTGAGCATGGGGGTACGTGTGTGGGGGGTGGACTGGGGGGCTGGGGTTTCGCGGGCGGTGGCAGTGCGCCCGGCCCCCCCCCCCCCGGTTGGTATGTCGGTGTCCTTGGTGGGACTGGTTGGATGGGGGGCGGGGGGGTGGCTCACGCCCCCACCCATCCCTAAAGGGAATGAAATTATTTAAAAAAAAATAATAATAATAATTGTTATTATTAAAAAATATAAATAAATAAATAAATAAATAATTGAAAAAAATATTAATAATAATAATAATAATAATAATAATAATAATAAAATTAAATAAATAATTGTAGCCTTTCTCAGACAACAAACTTTCTCCCCAGGGAGGTGAAACTGGCAGAATGGGGAAACGTTGAGGGGGCGGGCTCTCACTCGCCTCCCTGCCCCACCTATTCTTGTTAGGGGCCCGAGCGTGCCACCGCGGGCTGGTGCGCGGTGTCATTTGCTCGCCCCCTGGTTCCCTGATTTACCCCCTCGCCCACCACTCATTGCTCGGTCGTTGTTTTTTTATTACAACATATATATTATTGTTATATATTATTATTAATAGTATATTTAAATAAATTATATTATATACTATCAGTTTATCTCTTCACTAGACCTTATTGTATTATATTCACCGTTGATGTTATCATTATTACTATTATTATGGTTGATATCTTATTATTATTTTATTCTTCTTAGTATTATATCATAGCATTATTTTTAAAATTATATTATAGGTTGTGCATCGCCCCTCACTCCTCACTGCCTGTTCGTCAATTTTTATTCTTTATCTTTATTTGTTTTTTTAATTTTTCTATTTTTTAAAAATTATTATTATTTTTTGTTTTAGCTTTTTCTTGTTCCCTTCTCCCTCCTCACATATCAAGTCCCCGCCAGTCTACATTATTACTCGTGGTCATTTAACTTACATCAAATCACTGAAACACAATTGCCACTTATCGACAAATGCAGGTTTTTTGTTTTTGTTTTGTTTTGTTTTGTCTGTTTGTTTGTTTCTGTGCTGGATCTGTTTGTTTGAATTTGTCTACTTCTCTCTCTTTTTTTTTAAATATTTCCATTCATTGTATCTTCACTGTCTACATCACTGTTGTTGTTATTGTTTGTCACACGGTTTCATAATAAAAAATTTAAAAAAAAATAAAAATTAACCTCAGCATATTTTTGGATTGTGGGAGGAAGCCGGAGTACCCGGAAAATACCCACGCATGCACAGGGAGAACATGCAAACTCCATGTAGAAAGATCCCAGGCCCAGGCCGGGATTTGAACCGAGGATCTTCTTGCTGCAAGGCAAAAGTGCTAACCACTACTGCACTGTGCATCCCATATTCTATAGACGGTGTTTGGTAAATAATATATAAATTAATAAATGAGTTAAAGACATCCTTGGCTGTCAGGACGAGGACTGGAGGATCAAAAAGCAGATAAAACTGCATGTCTGCTAATAGGAGTCAAAGCAAAACCCCAAGTTATTATAGTCAAGCAGCAGCTGATACACTAGTGGTGTTTTCACCATTTTACTGTGCAGCTCTGATGGACAATCTGGATCACTGACACGTCATAATGTAAAGCTGAAAACAGTAGCCAGCCAGTCACATTCACTGATATAACAACAGAGACAACATTCACTCTCACTGAGATCACAGATAGAAACTGTAGCTGATGTTTAACCTTCTTTTGTGTACTGCACATCACCAAAACCTTATATTGTAACTCCATATTATCAGGATGTCCCAATAACTTTATGAAAAATCTTGAGCTGATACAAAATGCTGCAGCCAGACTTCTGACAGGAACCAGTAACACAGATCATATTTCTCTCATATTGGCTCCCTGTAAAATCCAGGATATTTATAATTTAAATAAAAATTTTAAATCCTGCTTCTAATATAAAAAAACTCTTAATGACCAAGCTCCATCGTATCTTAAAGACCTTATTGTATCATATCATCCAAACAGAGAACTTCACACTCAGACTGCAGGTGAGGACAAATGAGGACAAAAAACTTCCTGTAAAGCCACTTGTCTGCTGTTTCTTCGCTCTGAGCTCCGATTTCTTCCAGACCACTTTGGTTGGGCTCAGGGTTTTGTTTTGTGGCAGGCAGGTCATCTGATGCATCGTTCTGATTCTTGGTTAAAAATAGATGTGGCTGCAGAATCTTATCAGCATGTAGATCAAGTCAGGATCAAAATAATTCTACTTTTTTCAGTTTCTATGTTTTTTAGTTTTCAAAGCTTTGTGCAAAGCTCTGAGAAGTGACGTACAAAGACTGACAAACCTCTGAACTTAAGTGCTTGTTGTAATTTTGTTTTCTTTTGATTAAATATTTCTTCCAACTAAAACCAAAGTATATAATAGAATCCATTCTACAATGCCGGAGGATACAATAGGATTATTCCAACTGTAAGAAATTAAATACCTCTAAACAGCATCTTAAATATATTAGAATAAATGTTACTGTCTACAAAAGATGGTAAAAGGTAGCAAAGAAGAGTCTTTTGGGATGAAAACCAACACTTTTTAAAAAATGAATACAATGGTCTTTTACTGTAAATGTCGCCTTTATTTTAAAACTGTACAAGACTGACCTCTAGTGGCTGAACTCAGTGTTGCATCCAGTCACCAAAACACTCAGTTTTGTTTTAGTTTTACTCAGTCACTTTGGTACGTTTCTCAGATCAGAACTGAAATTCTCCAAACTACTTGTTCAATCTTCACATCACTGTGTCACTTGTGCACATCAAAAGGCAGTTTCTCATTTCTTTGAACAAGTTGCAAATGATTCTGTACAATTCTCTGCTGTTTCCTACATTATCAATTGCTTTTGTAATGTTGATCAAAATGTATTATCATGGGTCTCTGTTGAATAGTCTCACCCTCTACTACATTTAGGCATTAATTCATCGCATAAATTTTTACATGCAAAATGGTTGAACAAGTTGTCATAATATGTCAAGGATGTTTCTATACATTTTGACTAGACAATTTTTCTAAATCTGTCCTGAATTGGTAAATTACTCCCAGATGAATCTTGACTTTCTCTAAAATGTGTGAAGGGTTTGGGTTTTCTGAAATTGCTCAAAGGTACATCTCATGAATCATCACCTGGCAAGTATCTATATAGCTGGAGCACAACACAATGTTACACTGTCTGACAATGGAAGGACGAGGAATTGGACAGGATCAGCAGCCAGAGAGAAGAAGAAGAGGAAGAGCAGTGAGGCTGTGTGGTGGAGGAGTTGAGAGGCCAAACAGAGGAAGAGGCAGAAGAGGATGAGGACATCTGTGTGTTCCTGATGAGATAAGAGCCACACTAGTAGATCACGCTCTCAATCATGGGCTAACAATGGCCGAGGCTGGTCGAAGGGTGCAGCCAAATGTTGGGAGAACAACTGTGTCTTCAATCATTCAGACTTTTCATCAAGAGAACAGGTATGTAATCTGACAATAGGCACTGTACTGTAATGCTGTATACAGGTCCGGCCCTAGGACTTTGGTGGCCCGAAGCAAGATTTTTTTTGTGGCCCCAAAACATGCACAGGGCAACTACCAAATCACGTGCACAGCTTGTAATTGAGTTAAAACACACATGCACATGATTAACAGCATATATTCAGCCCACTCCTGAACTTCCTTTTTGAAGCCATGATGCCATCTCTAGTGCTACTGCTTTTCCATCTGTGGCTTCTCCAGACCAGTGTAATCGATCAAGTTTGAAACGGTGCCGTGGTGTCACAGTAGCCTAACTTATGCACGAAGCATGGAGTCACCAACTGACTGCTGGTTTATTTTTTCTTTCCTGTATTTTTCCCGTATAGTTTTCTAATAGGTTGTTGCTAGAGATACGGACCCGTACCCGTAGTCTGTGGACTACGGATACGGCACTTTCCATTTGCCAATCAGATACGCGAGATCTGGTCACGTGACTCCCAGTAGACGCTAGCGGTACGGACCCGTAGCATCGGTACTACAGGTACGGACCCTAAACCTGACCCTAACACTAACCCTAACCCTAACCTTTGCTTACCTTTCAACAGTTTGCAGTGGTTAGCAGCTTCTTGACTCGCGAGACTCGCGTACGGGTCCGTATCTGTCTGGCAAATGGAAAGTGCCGAATCCGTAGCCTGTGGGCTACGGGTACGGGTACGTATCTGTAGACACTACCTTTCTAATAAGCCAGTTTAAATTGATATGTTACCATGATGATTTATGTTTTATTGGAATAAAGACAGGCATGGGCGTAACCACCACCTCAAAAGTGAGGAGGACAAATTTTTCAGAGCGATTTATCATTCTCTTACATTTAATTGCACCGTCCTTAGTGGCTAAAGAACCACATAATCCCTAACAGCCACAGTACAATGCCAGGGGACCAACTAGGCTAGTTCTTTAAACTATAAAGTATAAAACTTTAAACTATAAAATCTAAAGTTTTAGTGGCCAAACTCTAGTTGAGTGGACAACAATGTCCCTTGAACATCTACTGGACGAGTAGCCAAAGCTGCCAAACACTGAACATGAAATGATCAGTACTGCCTGGTTTCTCCCTGCAATAGATATCTTATTTTCAGGAAGTTATAATCTCTCCTTACCTGTAAAGACCCTACATCCTTGTCCCTGCTGCTGGCCTCTGATCCATCTCCTCCCTGACGCTGCTCTTTCTGTTATGGCAATAAAATTAAAAAAATGTGATAAGAAAAATTCTGAAATAGCATTAGGAAGTGTAAAAATTGCAGTAGAATTTAACCTCAAAATCACTTTAACCCATAGATACATATTTTTTTCACCTCTGCAGACCCTGCATGGTCAACATTACTGCTGGCCGCTGCCTCTGGTCCATCTCCTGCCTGACTCTGCTCTTTGTTATGGAAATAATCATTAAAAAATCTGAAAATCAAAATTCTGAGATAGAATTTGAAAGAGAAGCAGTAAAAAATAGTTGTAAATTTATACCATAGATAGCCTATTCTTTTTTCTCCTCCCCGACTCTTCTCTTTTGGGACCAAAAGACCGGCCGCTGGCATAAACACTCTATGCCATTGATTATAGCCACATCCACTAGAGGGGCCACACCACAATAAGTGTGTGATTCGCATTTTGTCCCTGTCTTCATGGGCGTAACGGACGCGGGGTACGCGTGGGACATGTCCCCCGCACTTTCCACATCTGTCCCCTCTGTCCCCCTGCACTTTTTTTCAGCCATTACAACAGCTAAACCCGTTATTAGCATCCAGTAACGTGTTTTCCCGAGCCGTCTTTGAATGCACCATGAGCGCATGCTAACGCAGGTGTTCCACAGGAGACGTGCTGCTGTGCTGAGCAGTGCTGAACGTGCGTCTGGAGTAATGTTTAGCAAACCAACCAGAGCCAGCAAGAAGCAAAAAACTTTACACAGTTTTTTTTCCAAACAAACCGTGTAAGTTGTGTGACCTTGTTGGATGCAAACAATGTTAGACTTGTTAGCTAAATGATGACAAGGTAAAACGTGGCAATATATCAATATGTTAAGCTAGTTAACAATAATTCAAATGTGGTTGCCTCTGTTACATTACTGCTAATTAGTTTATTCTTGGAATAAACCCAGTCCTCTTTCATTTCTGGGCAGAAGATGTGCTCACAATTGCTCTCCATGTATTTAAGTCTTTTGGTCCTAAAACAGGAGAGTCAGGGAGGAGAGAAAAGAATAGGCTAACTATGGTATAAATTTACAACAGTTTTTTACTCCTTCTCTTTCTAATTCTATCTCAGAATTTTGATTTTCAGATTTTTTAATGATTATTTCCATAACAAAGAACAGAGTCAGGCAGGAGATGGACCAGAGGCAGCGGCCAGCAGTAACGTTGACCAGCCCGGTCTCTGCGCTACACACACACGCCGTTGCCTGGACTCTTCCGCTCTCTCTCTGGATTACACTGTCTGTCCCCCTGCTCCCCGGACTCTGTCCCTCAGGTGGATTACCTGTCTGCTTCCTCCGTCTTTGTCACATCTCCACCATCGGCTCCCTCAACTCAGTCTCCCTCCCAGTCCTCCGATTTCCCCGGACAGTCGTGAGTTTTACTGATTAGTTTTATTTATAGCGTTTGCCTCGGCCATCTGGTCCGCCTTTAATTTTGTTCAGTTTAGTTTCTCCCAATCTGTTTCCCTGTGCCTCCTTTCTCCTCTTTCCACTCTTTAGTTTAGTTTAGATTTATTCACGGCACTTGGCCGTCGCCCTTAGTTAGTTTTCCTCATCCTGTTATTTTCTCTGCCTATTCGTTGAGCACCTTTGTTTGATGTATATTCTTTCTTATTAAATCATTATCAATTCACATGCCGGTCTGCTGCCTGCTTCATGGGTTCTAAAATGCCCTATGACATCTGCTGATGTTTGGATCATTTTACACTGAACATCAGCTACCCAGCAGCCTTTGCAACAATGCTGGAGGTAAGAACTCCTCATCTACAACAACTAATGTCATCTGTCCTACAAATGTCACATCATGGAGACACTGATGGTTGAAAATAGGTTTGCTAGACTTTTTATTACCAGAAACAGTGGAGAAACAAACCAACAATAAATTCATTCCTGATATGTTGTGTTCACCTGTGTTGTGGAGCTCTGTTATAATTGATCTCTATAGGTATTTGCTTTATTTACAGGAGATATATTTAGCATTTTCTTTTTAGTCACATTTTTAATCTGATTCTTAATCTTATTCTATATGAACAGTATAATCTATGTACAATTTTTTTCTCCTCTGATCATTTTGACAGGTGATTCATAAATTGAAATTAATGTCATAACTGAGGAGTATTTTTGTGACTGGATGCTGAGTCTCTCTTGTAAATATTGTTGAGGAAAGGATGCAACAGATGATGCATACCAGAATGAGTTCAGCCACGAGGTCAGTCTTGTACAGTTTTAAAATAAACCCGCCATATTACAGTTTTTCTCAATTGCTAAAACACTAAACTCTGTTTTCTGAACCAAATTCTCAGTTGCCTGAACCCACTTATTGAACCAGTCACTCTTTTGGTAAAACCATAAGCCCTTTTCACCTGTTTAGACACATCTTATCAACACATTGTCATTGTGATGCACCTGTGTTGCAAAATGGTGAGCACAGGTGAGCAAAAGTCAAACACAGTTAAAGCTCAGGCATCACTGGTTGAACACAACAACACAAATTGATCACACTTGTGGCTAATGATGTGAGGGAACATATAAGCCAAAGCACTGGTTTGTGAGGCACTACAATGGATAGAAATCTAAGAAGAGGAGCATGGATACGGCATGCCAGGGTTTTTTCCCTGTTGCCTGGCCAGAGAAAATGTGTCCTGTGATGGAGATGAAGTCCTGTGGCCTGACCCAGTACAGAGAAATGATGCTGTGGCAGAGTACTTCTTTTCTTTGTACTTCATTTGTATATTTTTGTGCTTTATTTTTACGTACAAGTGCTACATGTAAATGCACAGGATTTCTGTTTTTTGCAAATTATTTTTCTATGTACAAGTGTTACTAATGCCCAGGTATTTTGTTTTGCAACATGCATTTAGCCTAAATAACCATTTATTTATACCGCTTCGTGTCCTGAGCATTGTGTTTTCCTTTTTTCTATGTAGTGTTTAGTGACTGCTCAGTAGAGTATTTAATTTTGATTGACTTGAGGCATGATTTGACAGCAAAGTTCAGTTTTGAGCACAGATTGAACTGTTTTGGGGTGAAAGTTTGGTTTTGCAAGAAGAGTCAGAGGTTTTGTGAATGTAGCTTGAAAATTGGGTTTTGTGTTCACAGTTTACGGAAAGGAGAGCAGCTTTCCAGAAATGTGTCTTAGCATTGAGAAAAACTGTAAGACATCCAGTTATACAAAATAGCATTAAAATATATTTACATCTTCAGTATGCAGATTAGACCTTTTTTGAACAGTAAAATTAAAACATCCAGACAGTTGTGATCCTGGGAGGTATTTGTTCACCGCAGACAGCCAAAGATACACAAACTTCAGTTGATTTTTGGGAAGTGAAACATCATCTCCAGGATGTTAACCAGAACCACTCATCATTAGCTGTAGCTTCACAGCAGAAATCACTCTCCTCTATGGACAAATGGTAGGTTTTCCAAATGTGGCATCAGCAGGTTTCCTCAGTTGGAAGCAGAGCAGTAAATGCAGGACAACACCAGTTTTCTTTCTCCATCCTCCAAATGTCGTCTTCCATGCTGCTTTAGTTTATTTGTGAACTCCTATTGCAAAAAATTAAAATGATCCAAGACTGTCCTAATAATTGTCCAGGGGAATTATTACAGGTGGAAATAAACTAGAATTATCCTTTAGGGACAGTGTCAACATCAAATCTGAAAATATTAAGACACATTTCAGCTTTATCATCTGCTCTGACTCTGTGGCCTCTGACTCAAAACATCTTTGCCCTTAAATGGTAGTAAAAAACTAAAATCAAAGTATAAAAGAATTGCTCATGTAAATCTGTACAATATTGCAAAAAAAAAAAAACACACACTGAACTGGAAAGTGAAATAATTTAACTTCACCATGAAACGGAGGAACAGAAACTGCAAGAACATGAAAAAAGCAAATGATTAGAACTGCAATCAATCAATCAATCTTTATTTGTATAGCACTTTTTATCCGATGAAATCGCACCACAAAGTGCTTCACAACATTAAAAAACATTGAAATAACACTGCAGTGTGCTGTTGACCACAAACTGGTTTCTCCTGGTGAGACACAAACTAACAGTCTGAACACATCCACCTGTTTTCCACTGATATTCAGCCTCAGTACATCATTAATATACTGATCTTCTTTACAAACATCCATCCAGAAGCTGCATTTCTGCTGCAGCGTCACAAACAGTCGACTCTTTAAACCTTAACTTGTGCTGCTCTAAAGGTGTGAGTTTTGTTTAAATAGTTTAAAGACTCAACATAAATCACTACATGGCTGAAAACATAAAAATGTGTTAGAAAAATAACCATTCCACTTGTGGTTAGCAGTCCCAGATGAATAAATATAAAAATATAGCATATAGTTTTCATTTCATAGTAATTTTCCACAGAAAAATGTCAAATTCAGGACTGCATCTGTTCAGATTTACAACCTGTGCAGCTTCACAAACACTGGAACACATTATCATGAAGCCTTAAAGACTGGAATTAAGTTTAACAGTCAGTGTTCATTTCACCCACTGTTACTATCAGCAACAAGCAATTTGAGCTCAGTTACAACTAAAGATTTTACATGGTCAATGTCCTTTCAGATGAAAAAATGTCCAATAAGTGGAAAAGAGTTTATAAAACATAATTATATAAAATAACGATCAGAGGTTTAGAAAATCTTCCCCCTCATGGCAGCCATTAGTCCAACAT
>NC_067118.1:43922119-43986484 GCF_021347895.1 Acanthochromis polyacanthus
CTTTCTTTTCTTTACATAACGCTGAGACAGTCCTCTTGTGTGGGTGGTTTCACAATCAATCAATCAATCAAAACTTTATTTATAGAGTACTTTTTCATACATAAAAATGCAGCACAAAGTGCTATACATGTTAAAAACAGTCCCCTCCCCCCGCCCCATCTCCAACCCCAACACATACACACACACACCCACACACACACAGATGAAGTAATCTTAAAAGCGCGTGGCTGAGTACAGAGGAGCCAGGTCAGTAAACGCTAGGAATGTAGACAGTCAGTGATAGGAATGTAGACAGGGTGGGGATTCCAGCCTTTCAGTTCAACCATTGCTCCTGTTTGAATATGTTGTCTAACTGCCATACTGTAGAGGCTATTTTCTTATTTCAAATTTAATGTAAGAATTTCTGATGGTCCTTGAACTACTCACAGCCACATTATGATGTTTTGTTTCATTGACGGTAAGAGTCCTGAATTGGTCCGAATGTTCTTTGTTAACGCATCTATAATCAGTATTTTGTATATTCTGTATATTGGTATAATGTCGGTAGAACTTCTCGGTGTTTCCGTTTGTGCAGAAAACTACAGCAGAATGTGGTTTTACGGTCCGTGTATATTTTGGTAATTGGATTTTCCGTTCTAAAGCAGGTATTGAAAAACAAAAAACGAGTGGTTATTTGATTTTCGTTTTCAAAGGCAAAAATGACAACCAAAATTAAAATTGAAATACAAGGCGTTTTTGAAATAAAAAATGAAAATCAAAGCATTTTTTAAAATTCGTATATCCATTTTTGATTGTGAAAAGGAAAAACGCCTTGTATTTCAATTTTAATTTTTGCCTTTGAAAACGAAAATCAAATAACCATTCGTTTTTTGTTTTTCAATACCTGCTTTAGAACGGAAAATCCAATTACCAAAATATACACGGACCACCTTTTACTTATTTCCTGTGTTCAGACTTTAGTGTAGAAATTATTTCCTGAAACGCAGTAGCTGTTCACATGTTTCTGTAGAAAAACAAGAGAAAACTGCCAGCATCTGACTGTTTTACTCTGTAACCTGCAGAGTGGAGCTGATTTTAAGACAGCAAAGAACCAAAAAAAGAATCTTTAAACAGAAATTAACAGTGAATGACGATTGACAAAGAAACCACACCCTGATCCTGAGACTCCAACTGTTAGGACTCCCAGTTGAGATGTCTGTCTGTTATTATTATATATATATTATATATATAATACCACGCACTACTAGTTTGAATTAACACCCTCAAGTGTAAGGTTAGTTTTAGAAGGTAGAAACAGATCAGATTCAGCTGAGCAACAGCTGCACAACTGTGAAAATCTGATCCAATAGCCTTACCTCTTGTGCTCTGTGATTACCTATCCAATCGTATTGGTCACAATTACGTAAGTATTTTAATGAATCTTAACTGCCATAAGCTTTGTCCTTGGTAATCCAGAGACCCCCACTTCCCCTTTTTCCCTGAGAAAGGGTACATTTTAAAATGACGTTGCACAGTTTGTCACTAAGGCCGCAATTTCTAGTTTCACCACAAGGGGGAGTACTGAGGCGAGCAGGGGTTGTATTAAAGTGATAGACTGTATATTAAGTCATTAAAGTCATATATACACAGTCTATGGTTATGGCAGCCAATACATGTGATTGCAGACCAGGAGGCTGTGGCCTGCTGAGTAATCACACCTGACGTCTCCTGTCTCCCAGGACACATCTTCTGTCAACATGTGACTCAGCTGAGGCCTGTAACTTGAAACTGAACAACTTTATAGATCAGAGACATCAGAGAGAATTTATAATATTTCTGTGTCTCCATCAGCAGAACAGACTGAGGTCTAAAGAGAGTCCAGGACTGTTTCCAATACTTCTTGTGTCACAGAAATGAAGCAGAACAATCCTGAGATTATTCTAGTGACAGCAGGGATTCAGAGAATGTATCACACTGGTAACTTGAACACTGGCACCAGTTGTTTTCAGAGTTTTCTGAGCAATAGAAAGACTGTTATTGCTGGAAACAGGTTTGTTCAGTTGAGGAGGAAGACTGGAAAGAAGTTCACATTCTGTTAACTGTAATCAATTAACTTCTGTTGTGACCTCTGATCCTTCAGAGTTGTAAAACCTGCCATCATTAGATCAGAAGTCTGAGCTGATAATACAGTTTGTGTCCAGAGATCATCTATAATCACACGCTGCTCTGTGACCAGAAACATTCAGATTATTCCTGAATCAGGCTCATCTGAACATTGATCAGTGTTAGAAAAGGAATTATTGAAAGGAAACAAAACAGATGAAGTCCAAAATAAAGTGAACTTTGAGCAGCTCATCATGATTCAATGATCTGTTATTGCTCTCTAAAGAGAGTAAACATTAAGCTGCTTCTTAACAGCTCTGCAGCTGCATGTTGACACTTTAAACTCTTTTCCTACACAAATCTGATACTACGCAGCTTAAGAATGATTCTGTTATCCACAGTAAACAGGTTTCACTGCTGGTTAAAACAGTTTTGATCTGGTTTCTTTCTGCTTCAGAAGTTTTCCTGCAGCTACAACTCAACAAATCCCAATTCTCAGTGAGGTGGTGTCTTCAGATCAAGAAAACTACAACTTTCCTCCTCATAAAATGATTTGGAGAAGAAAACTTTTGACGCCTGCAACGTTTTTGGTAAAACAAGTTTGTATTCGACAATCAGTCATTTATTCATCAGGTTTCATCTCCTCTCCAACGTTTTCTGTAAGCTTACTTTATTTTCTGAACTTTTCCTTTCTGACTCTGTCACTTTGATGCAGTAATTACATTTCCCTTACCATGAATCAATCAGAAACTGAAGCTGCTGCTGTGTTCATCATGTGAGGTGGGAGGAGACAGTTTGGTGAAGGTGATGTTAGACTGAGGTCCAGAAATATCTCTGGCAGTGCAGTAAAGTAGGAGGACGTCTGACTTTACCTGTTTGACCTTTGAGGTTCAGATGAGTTCAGTATATTGTGATTTGGCATCACTCTCCCCTAACCACGCTGACAACTGTCACACAAATGTGACCTCAAACAACTCTCATATGACTGAATGAACCAGACTGTGAGACTTGGTTGCTGGTGTTTCTATAAGTCATCATTAAAATGTGGTCTGAATGTGGTTTTGGAATCGTGCTATATACTTTATAGTAAATTCCTATAAACATTATAAAATAGTTTCCGATCCCAGTGTCATTGCCACACATTTAATAAGTGTATGTTTGATTTAATACAGTTTCATTCTGTAACTCCTCCTATGAAGTATAACTTAATGTGTGAGCAGTTGTTGCATGTTCAATACCTGCATAATTCAGCTGTAGTTAGAGATCATCATCATGTATCTTAGATTTAAACACAAACAGGAAGACAGCAGTACAGATGTGTTGCAGACAATCTTGATACTTCAGGCGGTTTATGTTTGTTCTATATTGTTCTATATATTATGTGTGTGTGTAATATATATATATACCTTTTTAACAAGCACGTATCTATAGTCTGGTAGACTTGTTGCACTGTACATTTGCTGCTGGTTTATGCATGACTATAATTACACTTAGCTGTATAGTAGAGAAGAGCTGGGTGCCCAGACAGAGCAATATTAAACTTAAAACTTGTGAAATGGAAAAGAACACTTTATTTATTTTCTTACCTTTGGGTTCATCCACTTGATTGAGTTGTTCCGTCTCTCATCGTGACAATAAAGAGCAGTTTCTCAATTAAAAAAAAGCTCCAATTAGTGTTGCGAGACGAATACAGTTTATTTAATCAGAACCATTGGTGGGGTTAATGATGATGTCAAGCTGTTGTGATTGAACCAAGGAGGAGTTTTCAGGGACCAGACAGCTGAATCCAGCAGACTGACTGAAGACAACATGTATTCTAAATATCATTTGATTTCACTTCAGTAAATCCCACTATGTTGGCCTCGCTGTGTGTCTGTGTTGACTTAAAGGATAACACCAGTGTTTCCTCACATGTCCTCTATTGATCATGTTTATAGGTGTAAATGATTTATGGAGGTAGAAATAAATGAACAGATAAAAGCCAAACAGCTACAATCCAGTCTGGGACATTTTTAAACATTACTGGTTCACTGAGTGATAGTTTCTGCTGTTATCCTGTCATACTTTCATGTGCACTGATACCAGAACAACTTTCTGAC
This sequence comes from Acanthochromis polyacanthus, assembly GCF_021347895.1. Classification (NCBI taxonomy): domain Eukaryota; kingdom Metazoa; phylum Chordata; class Actinopteri; family Pomacentridae; genus Acanthochromis; species Acanthochromis polyacanthus. Next base: position 43,926,301 of record NC_067118.1, read on the forward strand.
ATCATTACAGTCATTCTCTCTGCAAACATGACGGTCTCTGTATGGACAGAAGAGTTTTTATGTGTTTGTAGAACAACTAACACAGTTTCAGTGTCCCACCCCCTGAAGTAGTCAGTGAAAGCTTCCCAAAGTCATTTTATTGTCCCAATTTTAAAAGGGTACAAACAGTTCATTGATATTTTTCATGTTTTAACTGACATCATGCTGCACTTTCTGCACTCTGGATGAATCAACTCTCTCTTTGCACAAGATTTTAGAACGAGACTTCTGTCACATTAAACACACATTTGTCTGTGTAGAAAACCAAATCTGTAATATTTTTATAATCTCAATCTAAGCCTGTTGATGGCAAAAACAAGCAGTTCCAACTTTGACACAAACATAATAACCCATGAGATTACATTGTGGCTGTTTGGCAGCTGCCAGACAAATGACCAATCCCAAACATTTTTCCCCTTTAATCATTTTACACTTGGGAAGGTTGAGAAATGAGGCCAAGGTTTAAAAAATACTGGATTTATCCTTTAAATATTGCTTAATTCAGGTAGATCAGTTGATCAGTTAAAGTGAGGAAAAATGGAAAAAGACTGTAATAAGTTGGCATTTCTGTCTGATATCAAGTAACTTCCTGTCACATCATCACCTCACCTCAGGTCTTCTCTCTGTCTCATTTTTAACTGAGGCTTCACTGACATAGAAAAACCTTTCTTATCTCCACAGATCATCGTGATGAAAGTCTTCACTGGTCACGCTCTGACATGTCATCCAGGAGAATATCAGATAGGGAATAAATGCTGTCCAATGTGTCCTGCAGGTAAGATCCAACTGGATGTTTTGGTCATCACATGTGATGTCCTGTCCTAGAACATGCATCTGACAAATAAAAAAAATGATTTAACAAAAGTAAACAGACTGTATATTTATTAATGTTTATTTTGTGAACTTTGCATTGTAAAAAACACACATTAAAACAGTCAAATGACAGTTAACAAAACAGTAAAATATATTAATTTAAATTAAGTGCAAAACCAATTCATTTGTAGACATTTTTATTATATATTTTGAAAAAAAATTATTTACAGCCTTTCCCTCAAATATTACAATCAAACACTTCCACAAAAATGTAATTCAAATCTGCAGTAAAACAATTTGAATTTCTCAGTTTTGACCAAAATTATCACGATCAAACATAACAGAAGCTCAAAACTGTCTTATTTTGAAAGACAAAGAAAGTAAAACACTTTATTTCAGTTTATTCAGATTAAATGTTCAATATCAACCAATGCATTCAATATAATAAAAACAAAGTTTGTTTATTTTGAAAATACAAGCGAGTTTAAATATGAAAGTACAGAAAATTATAAAACTAATACAATTTAGCTTAAAATGATGAGGAAAAGCATTAAATTGATAGAATGAGCATTAACCTTTACAGCAAGAGCTGCATTTAAGTTAATTACAGATTATTATTGTCATTTAATAGCTGTTTTATTCTTAATTTATAGATAATGTCTAATTTTACAGACCTGGCTATACAATTAAAACAAAGAAAACTGTTGCAAGTGTCAGTAAAGAGAGTTATTTTCATAAAATTAGGATTTTTTTTTACAGTGTGGCTTCATCTATTTGGGATAACAGTGAGACAGGCAACATGAACTGTATGAGAGTTTAGTTAAAAGGAAGCAGGACTCTGTTAAACTGACTTGTTCATTTTATTTTCACCAGGAAGTCGAGTTAAAACTGATTGTACAGAGTTCAGGCCAACAACATGTCTGCCCTGCCTCGATGGAACGTACGTGGATAAACCCACTGGGCAGAAAAAGTGTTTTGACTGCGCTAACTATGATAAAGGTTTGTTGACATGTTAGAGATGTTCTGGTTTAAACTTGGCTGGTTACTGCTTGTTCCTCTGTTATTGCTCTATAATAACTGAGGCAGCTGCTGAATATTGATGTAACGGAGTCATCACAGAGGTGCAGAGACTCAGTTTGATGAGTTTATTCCACATTATTGATAAAAAAAATTATGAAAAGACTGTAGGACCAGATTCAGATTCTTTCAGTATTTCTATGAAACAATGATGAGCTGCTGTTAGTTGCTGGAATGACAGACCAAACTTTCCTTCTCCCTCTGAAATCAAATATCCACTTGTTGATATGTAAAGTTACTTTAAATCAAATCCAAATGATCCATTTTCTCAAGTTCTCTGTGCATCTTCGATCTTTCCTGACAGGTTTGGGTCTGAAGGTAAAGACATCATGTACAACAACATCTAATACAGTTTGTGAACCACTGGAGGGGTTCTACTGCACTGACCGAATAGGGAACAACTGTGTAGCAGCACAAAAACACAGAATCTGTCAGCCAGGACAATACATCAACCAAGCAGGTTGGTATTTCTGATAAAATGTTAAATAAGAACAGCAAAAATTCAGGGAGTCTGACCTTATTATAGTTTCATTAAGTTGTGATTTGAGTAAAGAAGCACCAGAATTAGACAAAAGGAAGATAAAATAATGATCTGATCTGACCAACAGCTGGTAAAACTACATCGTCTACACACCTGATCTTTTCTTTCTCTTTTTGTGTTGAACCAGCCTCAACCATGTCTTCACATTAACCACAAAACACAGTTTTACCAAAGATTCTTTGTGGTTCTTGCAGCTAAAATTAGACTTTATTAATGAATGTTTGCTGATTTGTCCTTTAATATTTTCTTCTGCTGCTTCCAGTCTGATCTTCTCCTCAGCAGAATGATTAACTGATTAAATCTGTTGGATTGTTGTTCTGTCTGCTCATCATTCATCATGTAACACTTTGAGTCCTTCATAATGTGATTCTGAAGTGGTTTCTACAGATCTATGATTTGTGTTTGTGCAGGAACACCCTTCACAGACACTGTGTGCTCTGACTGCAGCGCTGGAACATTTTCAGATGGAACATTTACATCTTATCAGCCACATAGTCAGTAAGTGAAGCTTTAAATCACACATGGAGACTCCTGACTTCTAACAACAGCAGAGAATCTGTTGTATCTGAACATTTTCCTGTAAAATGTCCTTCTGTCTTTACAGATGTGAATCAGTAAACCTTCAAGTGATAAAACCAGGAACTTCTACTGATGCTGAATGTGGAGAAAAAAGTTCAAATGTTGCAGTAGCTGTGATCATCCCCTTTGTCTTACTTTTTTTATTAATACCTGCTGGATTAATTTATTGGTTTTACTTCAGAAAGAAGAAAATGTCTTTCAGAGAAGGTGAGGATGACAGAACAATGAAAATGTTAACATGGTTTTGCTGGATGAGAATATTTCTGCTAAGTGAAGACTATTAAGATGTTTTTTGTTGTTTTGTTTCATAGCAGAAAAAAAACACAAGTTCAGCCATTCTCTGTCAAGTAAGTTTATTTCTGTCTTGTGTGTTCACTGTTGACAACACTTAGTTTGTCAATGAAACTGAATTGTGTCCTTAATTTTTTTTCAGCCTTCGTTAGAAAATGGATAAGAACAGGGCCGTGCAGAGACCTTTGGAGGGGCAGGTGCTCAAAGTTCAAAGGGGGGCACATGGAGCACGAATTTGAAACACCATAAACACCATACAGAAACATACCTACAATATACCTGGGTGAATTGTAGTAGCAGATATTCTTAAAGAATGAAACATAAAATCACAACATACAACACACCTCATATCTTTGTTAGGAGGCAGTCTGTGTTTGACCTGATGGGGTTCATTGAACAGCTTTTGTTGAAGGGGTTGGTGAGGAGGCTGCTGCTACTGATGATGACACTGCTGGAGGTGGGCTATATTGATCTGAGACTGTAGACACTAAAAAAAAATGGGAGAGATAGTAGCTGATTAAACAAGTGTTTTGTCATCATGAGAAGATGCAAAGATAACTGACATTGAACATGGCTGACTGTGACCTACCATACTGCTGACTGTTTGTAGGAGACTCCTGCTGAGAGGCTGCAGCCAGGCTGACTTTTTGAACGAAACAGAAATAGTTGCTCATTCATAAACTGAAAGGGGAACATTAATGGGCGACCAGAATAAAGGAGAGGTGAAGGTACAGTCTATATCCACAAAGCCATAATTCAAGCTGTGCATTAATTTAGGACATAGGAAGATAATGTATGAAGTTGAATTTAGATCCCCATTAGACACTGGACTGTTTAACTGTGGCTGCTCTTCCTGGAGTCCTTGTTTTTTAGTTAAAATAAAACTGGAGGACAAAAATTAAACAATTGTGACACCTCTTTATTTTAATTTCAAAACTTTATTTTTGTTTTCCAACCTCAAAACACAAACATGATTCCAACAAGAAATGCTATAATAATAATAATAATAATCATAATAATAATAACAATAATTTATTAAACTGAAAAGGGAACATTTATAATGGGAGATAGAGAATAGAGGAGGGGTGTGTGTGTCTGTGTTTGTCTGTCTGTGCTTGTCTGGGTCTGTGGTTTCTTTTTACACATCACAAAGTTGTGTTTTTCTTTGTTGCAGTTATAACAGCAACTTCCTGTTGCCCATGCCCTGAAAAATGTCAATGACCTCACTGTGGTTGATTGGAATATCCTTCTCAATTGCCAGTAGAAGAAGCTCTGACAACCTCTCCTCTGTGCAAAGGGTGCGAAGTTTTGTTTTCACCACCTTCAGTTTTGAGAAAGAGCGTTCCACAGTTGCTGTAGACACTGGAAGTGTGCCGTATGTCTTCAGCAGCTCAGTCAAGTTAGGGAAAACCAGATGCGCATTGTTTTCTCTGACCACTGAAAGAAGAGATGCTGCACTGACTGGTGAGGGGCATGAGTATGACATATGGAAGACCTTAAGCTTTGTCTGCAGTTTGTCGTCTTCTTCAATGTTGTAGACCTGGCAGAGTTTCTTCAGAGCTTGCAGTGCCTCTGTTGGAATTTCCGTCTCCTCATCTGACCTGTCATGACTCACTCCCTGACCATCTGGAAACAAGGCAAAATTTGCTCAATTAATCGAATTAACATCTCTTACACCTAATCAATAATAAACCCACCATACACAATGATCAATAATGTAACAGGACGACAACACTGAAATTGTGCTTCATATTGTTATCTCTAACTGAGCACCTCTGCAATGTAAATAGCTTGTACCTGTGTCATTCTTACCTTTTGTGCTCTTTGTGATCCAGCTGGTGAGTGATCCACTGCCTTTCGCAGCCTCACGCAGCTCCTTTTGTTTTTCTTTCAACCTCCTCTCCTTACAAGGCATCTCTGCAAATTGAAATATGATTGATAAACCACAATCTGATACACACACACACACACATGCAGTGACATTTCATACCTTTTCAAGACATACACTGTATAACCACAGATTTACTGTCAGGGCCCTCTCCTTATCCCTCTCCACCTGGCATCCCAAACTAACCCCCCTCCCTTACCCTCTATCCTGTTTTCTCTCCCTGTCTGCTCTTTGGTCTCCCATCCATCCCTCTTCCCCTGTTTTCCCTTGCAGGACTACACCCGAGTAGAGCTCGGCTTCACAGCTGTCTCTACTCGGGTAATCAATCTCCTCCTCGAGCCCCGGGCAGCTGGAAGAAATCACCCTGATCACTCACCCTGCAATAAATACCGGTTCAGCACTCCACACCCTGCCAGATTGTTGAAATATACTGCTCAGTCAGTTCACCTTCTAGCCTCCTGAAGTCTATTGTGTTTCTTGACGTTTTCTAACGTTCCTTCTCCTGCCCTCTTTCAGAACCCGCTGCCCGGGAGCCTCCCTGCCTGGAACCCTTACCCGAACCCCCCAACCCATTCGGCGCCAGTCCCCTGCCCCTTCGGATTCCCCACTCTGCCTGGACCCCCTCCTGAAACCCCTTTTCCCTCCCGGCTGCTGAAGCCGCAGCAGACACCGCTTGCCCACTGCTCTCCGGCTCTCCTCCCGGAACATTCCGGCCAGACACCATCAGCACCCAGCCTCCCGGAGCCCCTTCTCAGAACTTCAGCCGACAAAAGCACCGTCCCCGCCTGACACGGATAACTCTTCAATTCCCCCCCGGATCATCAGAGAACCGCCTTCTGCCTCCTTCGCTGACTTCTAGCCCTGAAGTCTGGCCGCCAGGGATCCACTCCGTCATCCAAACGCTCCGGCTCCCGCCCGGACCACAGACCACCGCCGATCCCCGGCCCCGGACCCACCCGGCCACATTCCTCTGCTCCCGCATTCCCCGTCCCTGCACTCTGGTTCCTGCTCTCACTTCACATTCATCCTCCCACAATAAATCCTTGCAATCATTCCGGTTCTGGTAGTGGTGCTCTCTGTGTTGGTCTGCCCAGCCTAGCGCGTGACATTTACTCCATGGTGTTGATTCATAATCTGCCCTTTATTATTCATAGTGCTAATAATAAAGCATAAAAAATTATTTAATGACAGAAATCATGTATTTAAACTGATTTGTGCTTTTATTGAATTTGACTATCCACTTTGCGCAAGATAGCAAGGTTATAAAAGCTATATATTTTATATTTATGGATATCATATATAATAATTTGTGTGTGTGTGTATATATATATATATATATAATTATACACACACACACACACACACACATTCATATACAAATGTTCTAAACAAATACTGATATGTTGAAATGAGAGGTTGAGAAAATCACAATTCAAATTCTTCTAATTCTAATTGTTAATGTTGTTGTATTTATATTGCAATACAATAATTTCCAGTCCAAAATTAAGTGAATATACATGTACATGGCATAGTTTCAGTGAAGTAACATCACCTCTGCCTCATTGCCTCTAGAAACACAGGAAACACACTGCAGCTCACTGACTGTAAAATAATACATCTCTCTGATGCACTTTGCCCATGACAAGAGAAACATACAGAAACAAAAAGAAGTCTGGCATACTTTATCCTCTCAGCACGCTGTGTGGTTAACAAGCGATGTTTAACTAACTATAACTGATGAGAGGTGTGTTAGACACACACACAGGATGCTCACTTTACTTCGTCAGTCATCTTGCAAGAAAACACCGTGCACAAACGAGTACCGCTGCAAAACATACTCACCGGACCATCAGTTGTCCTTCCTTGAGTCTTCCCTTTCAAGATTAGCAGCACCAGACCATTGGTTGTCCTCCTTCGGGTCTTCCGTTTCTAAACAGGCGTAAACTAACCGTGACGTCACCCGTTGTTTTTTTCTTCTTTATTTAACGATTAAACAGAACACATTTAGCATACAACATCTCGTAGAGGATGACAGTACAGAATGTATATTAAGCCACATTGCAGGAATACAAGCAAAATGACATTCACGAGAAAAGAAACTGATAAAAAATAAACTAAAACTAGAGGAAAGGGGGAGTTGAAAAGAAAAAACTGTGCATGAGTCCAGGCATATACTTGAGAAAAAGGAGCAATAGCCTTGCAGTCCAAAAACAAAAATTAAAATAACAGAAAATTAGAAAAGTCAGCACTGATCATTCTGGCAAGTGAATTGGAATTTGTCTTATTGAGTGACAGATAGTACAGCTTGAAGTCACTTAAAAACCAATTAAAGGAGGGCTTCACATTTCTCCATTTACAACAATGAAGATGATATTTACCCAGAAGCAAAACAATATTTACCATAACAGAGACAGATGAATTGATATTGTCCATATAAAACATAATGTGAAGGATATCAAGGATTGGAATGTCCTTAATTTTAGTCAACAGCCAGCTTCTTATATCAGACCAGAATTTCTGAGACACAGGGCATAAAAAAAACATATGTTCCAGTGTTTCTTCTTCTTCATGACAAAAGACACAGGGATCTACTTCAAATCTAAACCTGTTCTTGACAAAAGCACTTGTTGGATAAATATTGTGGGTTATCTTAAAATGAGTTTCTTTAACTTTTGGGGAGATGGGCCATTTAAGATATTTGGTGAGAGCCTTGATCCTAAGAGAAACACTTAGTGCCCCCGGAGCCTGAATGCATGCCCCTCTATGATAGTCATGAAATGCTCTAGATTTAAAAGCAGCATTAATTAATTTGTTGCTACATTTCCTGTCAAATAAACTACAGTCATCAATAAGTAATTTTGGCAATGTAGCCTTCACGTTTGTATAGTTCATGATACTCTGAATCATCTGAATCAAAGGCAGGGGAATTGCCTTACAGATTTTATTTTAATCTCGGTAGCAGCAATTTAAATCATAGTTGGTTATAAAAGTTGTGTAATCGAATAATTTGCCATTGGAGTCCAATAAATCAGTTACAAAAATTATACCTCGCTCAAACCAATCATTCTTAAATACACATTTATTTTTAACTAAGATGACTCTATTATTCCATAAGGTTGAACCATGAAGAGAAAAATTATGAGTAAATATCATCTTCCAAAACTGAAGAGCCTGTCTGTGGAAGTTGGAGAGTTTAATGGGAATTTTGTTGATCTCAAAATCACACTTTAGGAGGAAGTCAAGACCTCCCATTCTGTTAAACAAAGATCTTGGGATATGAAACCACATGGAGTTTGGCTGAGACAGACAAGCTTTAATCCAATTTATTTTAAATGTGCCAACCATTGACTCAAAGTTTAGAGCTTTAACACCACCTTTATCATATTCTTTAACTAGTTGTGACTTCTTGATGTAGTGGGTTTTATTTCTCCATACAAACTGAAAAATAATTGAACTGACTTTATTGATATTGTTAGTGGAAATATACATGGAGTGGCAAGGGTAAATTAATTTAGAGACACCTTCAGTTTTAGACAGTAAAATTCTACCAAAAATAGTAAGGTCTCTGGTCAGCCAGTGACTGAGGGATTTTTTAACAGCTGATATACGGTTAGAGATATTTATGTCTTCACGTCTGATGATGTTTTTAGATATTGTAATTCCTAAGTATTTCACTGCTGTCGCTATTTTAATTGAAGCAATTGTAGAGTCAGTACTGGTATGAATTGGGAGTAGTTCACATTTACTTAGATTAAGAGATAAACCTGAAGCATTTGAAAAAAGGGAGATCGTATCAAGGGTTTTATGAATCATTGGATTTGTTTTTCAGAAAAATTGCTGTATCATCGGCAAATTGACTCAATTTAAATTCTTTATCGAAAATTGTAATGCTTTCTATTTCGCTTGAATGGTTAATGAGAGAAGTTAGTAATTGGGTTGCTAGGATGAAAAGCTTTGGAGAGATTGGACATCCCTGGCGAATGCCTCTTGAAACATTGAAGCTAGGGGTCACACCTGGATTTAAGGAAACACAACTGCTAATGTCTGTATAAAACATACTAATGATATGACAAAATTTTTCCCCAAAACCCATAAAGGGTAAGGCCTTCAGTAAAAAGGAGTGTTCGACACAATCAAATGCCTTATAGAAATCTAAAAATAGTATAAAGCTTTCAGTATTAATGTGGTCTCTATAGTCTAGCATATCAAGTATCAACCTGGTGTGATTATGAATGCTTCTACCTTTTACAAATGCTGACTGGCACTCATCAATTAGTTTGGTTAGACCTACATCTAAACGATTTGAGTACACATGAGCTAACAATTTATAGTCAATACATAACAAAGTTATCGGCCTCCAATTATCCAGTAAGGATTTATCCTTATTGGGCTTGGGGATTAAGGTAATAAGTCCCTTTTTCATAGTAGGAGACAAATGACCCTTTGAAATGCATTCAATAAAGGCGTTGTAAAGCATTACTCATATGTCTTTCCAGAAAAATGTATAAAACTCCACGGTCAACCCACCTAAACCTGGTGATTTTCCTTTGGACATTCGCTTAATAGCACAATCTAATTCATCAATTCTGAGCTTATCATCCATTAAGTCCCTAAATTCTTTTTCTATTATGTCTCTATAATCTCTAATTTTTTCAAAGAACGACAAACAGTTTCCTTCAGAAAAATTGGATTTGTACAAATTAGTATAGAAAGTTTTAATTTCTTCATTAATTAGGTCTTGGTCATTAACATTAACACTATTAATAAGTAATATTTGGATTTTCTTGCTTGTCTGTCTTTGTTTTTCCAAGTTAAAGAAGTAAGAGGAATTAATTTCCCCCTCTTCTAACCAACGAGCTCTTGAACGTATAAAGGCCCCATTTGCTTTTTCCAAATAGAGGTTATCTAACTCAGATTGAAGGCAATTTAGCCTGGCATGTTCTTCCACAGACAATTCAGCTTTATGACACAAACTGTTCATTTCTCTTAATATAAGTTGTTGTTTTTGCTTTTTGAGCTTACTAATATATTTGCTAATTTTAATAGCACACTCTTTAGCTTTAAATTTAAACCATTCCCATTTACCCACAGCTGATAGTTCCATTTTGGAAATTTCTTGACTCATTTTTCTAACTTTATTACAAAAATCAGAATTATCCAAAAGATTGTTACTGAATTTCCATATTGAACAAGGATTAACTTCGGCTTTATGAAATTTAAAGGACAATGAAATTATACAATGATCTGACAAGGGTGAGGCCGAGATTTCACATTTAGAGACATTTTCAAATAGGTTACTTGAGATTAACCAGTAATCTATCCTAGAGCATTGATTATTGTTAGACGGACTGAACCAAGTGTATTGTTTCACACTAGGATTTTTTAATCTCCAGAAGTCAGTTACATTTAGCTGAGAGGTAAAATCACTAATAATTTCCTCATAATAATGACATTGCCATCTAGAAGGATGGCGGTCTAACCAAAGGTCATGAACCAAGTTAAAGTCACCACCAATTACAAGTTTATCAGTTGAAAAGGTCACTTTCCACCCCTCAATCAGTTGGCATAAGGTTGAAAAGAAGTTTTTGTTACGCGTTTTGTGGTTGTAACCATATATACAGAGTAAAATAAAGTTAACAGCATTGAATTCAACCACAACCATCAGCCAGTGTCCCATAGTGTCACTTGTGTGATCAATTATATTCCCAGAAAATCTGTTCATCAGGATCATCACGCCTGCTGAGTGTGAAGTACCATGACTAAAGAATAGAGTCTCCCCATTGCTGTTTCCAAAATTTTGCGTCAGTTTCTACTGAGTGAGTCTCTTGCAAAAAAACAAAATTTGCCTTCTGCTCCTTACAGAAAAGAAAAGTTGCTTTCCGTTTAACATTATTTTTCAACCCCCTACAGTTCAGTGAAATAAAGGATAACATACAGAAAATCAAACTCCTTTGAATGCGTAGGAATATGATGCGCAGGAATGAGCAGCATGTCCTTGTAAATATCTATTGTCAACAATTATTGTGCAACAGCAACCCTCAAAAGGAAGGCCACAGGTATAAACCTTACAAAGAAACAGTGTACCTGTGCCAAACAAACTGCGATCTCCAATAATCTCCGAGGAAATCAATTAGGATCCACTCGATGATTGTCAATCAGCGCATATCCTTCTTTCAGAGAGGCGCGTTTCCCTCTTCTCCTGGCTTCCTGAACGACCGGCCATAACTTGGTACGAGCCTCCCGATCCTCTCTGGTGAAGTCTTCCTTGAAGCGGATGTGCATCTCACTGCATACTCTGGCTGCTTTAGACTTTTTCCAGACATCATCCCGAACGGTTCTCATCCCGAAATGGATGATGATCACCCTCGGTGTGCCGTTTGACGTAGCAGCATCACTCTTCCTTCCTAGACGGTGGACGGTGTCCACTGTCTCTTGTAGTCGCTCAACCGACAGTGGCACAACCCTTGTGAGAATGCCGATTACAATTTCTCTTGTGTTTTCATCATCTTTCTCTTTTAACCCAGTCAACCTTAAATTCCACCTCCTTTTGTAACGGGCATGTTCCTGACAGGTGTTCTTGAGGGAAAGGTTTTCCTTCTCAAGTCCGTCAACTTTTTCCTGGAGCTCAGCAATTTCTTCCTTGTTCTCTTTGATAGCATTAGTATTATTTTCAATGCGTTTTTCAAAGCTCTTCAGTAATTCGGTCTGGAGATCCATTTTGTTAGTTAGAACTTGAATGGCTTGGAGGATAGCAGCGCTTGCAGCTTCCTCCTCTTTTTTGTCACTCATCCCTTTTATCTTTTTAGGATTTGGGCTTTTAATTGGCGTGTGGTTCAAATTTCTTCTGCCTTCTTTTGGGGTTCGGTCCACGTCGATATCCTCAATATCGCTGTCATCACACGCCTCGTGGAGGCTTTTCAGGTTATAGTCGTGGTCTGACATGTTAAAAAGTTGGTTGCGTAGCTCCAAAAAGGGTATATTAACACAACAGCTGGCAAAAATATCCTCAGTGAAGTAAAAGAACAGGACAGGGGGCTGGTGCACAACAGGTTAACAAGTTAACCCTTTACGCTTCAGTGCGTCGTAGGTGTACCGCCGGCGGTACACCTACTAATTTGCATAGGAATTTCAAGAATGTCCGACGGCTGCAAACACGATTACACAAACACTATACGCCGATGGAAAGCTTAGATTCTCATGAATCCGCCGGTATAAACCACTTTCAGATGCGATTACTACAGCGGGTGAGAAAAACACATTTGTCCGACAAAAACGAATATTCATCCATCCGTTCTCTATACACGGCTTCAACGTACACAGCGCGACTCACATTTCCGGGTTTATTATTACACACAAAAAAAAAGATTCCACAAAAAACGGCCATAATCCAACCTTTTACATCCAGACGACACAAGCCAGTAAACTGTTTTGTCCAAAACATGTCCTGAAGTCGTATAAAATCCCCGAATCGGTCATTTTCAAGGAAATGCACCTCGTGATGCCCGTCCAATATTCCCCGTATTTTTCGTAATTTTTTTTATTTAAAAATAGAATATTAGCGATTTTTTGTACTGAAAACGGCTGGAATTGACTGAAGCTTAAAGGGTTAAGGACAAAAAAATAACTTTTTTACAGAGCCTGCAAAAATGCGACTTCTCACTCCGCCATCTTGGACCTCCTCCGTCACCCGTTGGTTTCAACGGTGAGAAAATGAAGCCCGGATTTTGCTACTTCCTGGTCGCCGTTTTGGATTTTTTGGAGCCAGTGACGTAAAAAGCATCATCAAACAGACTGGACCGGAGAGCAACTAGGGGCAGGATTGGCTGAGGACTCTCTTATCCCGCCCACATTTTACCGCAGAGGCTTCTGTTGCTGTCTATCAAGTATAGCCACGCCCCCTGGCTCCGCCAACTTTAACGATTTATTTAAAATTCAGTATTGATTTATTTTAAGATCGGCCACCTGATCTCTCATTTTGACCATGAAAAGTAACGGGGAAAAAAAATCCTGAGCTGTAGAACATCAGTTTATCAAATTTTATTTTTTCCAAAAAAGAATTGGGGTCTATGGAGCAAAAGCTTTTTGGAGCCAACCCTAGCGGACGGTGTGATATTGCAAGTTTTTGACATTTCTGGGTTGGCTTCAATTCTGGAGCCAGATGCTACGTCCACTATATATACAGTCTATGGGTGAGCTTCGGGGCACGTCAGGGCACGTCAGGGTCGTGACTGACGTCTACCTGGATCATGTGACCGACTGAGGGTAGACCTGAATTATTTGTTTTGTTTGTTTGAGTTATTTATTATTTTGGACCGCACAGATTTTCACACACACACACACACACACACACACACACACACACACACACACACACACACACACACATGTTTGTACTTCTATCTTAGTGAGGACATCCATAGGCGTAATGCATTTCCTAGAGCCTTACCCTAACTTAACCATCACAACTGATTGCCTAACCCTAATCCTTACCCTAACCCTAACCAAATCTCAATTCATACCTGTTCTCTAAAAGCGAGTCTTCACCCTCAAACATGGCTGTTTCAAAGTGAGGACCGGCCAAAATGTCCTCACTTTGTAAAAATGTCCTCACTTTGATAGTTAAATGCAGAAAATGGTTCTCACAATGTAGCAAGTACAAGAACACACACACACACACACACACACACACACACACACACACTTTAAAAAAAAAAAAAAACTTTGACAAAAGGGCACTTTGGGCATCAGGTGCAAAAGGGGCAGGTGCTTCAGCCCCCCCAGCCCCCCCGCCCCCCCCCACCGCCCCCCCCCCCCCCCCTGCACGTGCCAGGATAAGAACCACCAGAGGCAGTTCCTATGAGAATATCATCAGGTAGGACAGCAGTGTGTTATTCACTGAAATATTTATGAGGTCAATGAAGTTTCTGCTCTAAATGAAAGTTTTTCTCTCCTCAGACTAAAACCATCTGCAGGACAACAGGTAGGACTCAGTGTCCTGCAGAGTAAATGTGCTTCAGAGTCCAGTTTAAATCCATCTGGATGCTGACACATCGTCTTTGCAGTTTACTGAAGTAAAACAACAGTTTCCTGCTTCCTGCTGGATCTTTGTCTGACAGTCGCTCCGGAATACAACAGATGGAAAATAAATTTAAAGACTCACTGACTCCATTGATCTTCTGCTCACAGTTGGAGCAACTTCAGACTGAAACTGGACTTTAAATGAGGACAAACTGCTGGAACAGAAGATAATGGGTCCTTTTCTGAAGCATGTTGGACTAATGGCTGCCATGAGGGGGAAGATTTTCTAAACCTCTGATCGTTATTTTATATAATTATGTTTTATAAACTCTTTTCCACTTATTGGACATTTTTTCATCTGAAAGGACATTGACCATGTAAAATCTTTAGTTGTAACTGAGCTCAAATTGCTTGTTGCTGATAGTAACAGTGGGTGAAATGAACACTGACTGTTAAACTTAATTCCAGTCTTTAAGGCTTCATGATAATGTGTTCCAGTGTTTGTGAAGCTGCACAGGTTGTAAATCTGAACAGATGCAGTCCTGAATTTGACATTTTTCTGTGGAAAATTACTATGAAATGAAAACTATATGCTATATTTTTATATTTATTCATCTGGGACTGCTAACACAAGTGGAATGGTTTATTTTTCTAAACACATTTTTATGTTTTCAGCCATGTAGTGATTTTATGTTGAGTCTTTAAACTATTTTAAACAAAACTCACCACCTTTAGAGCAGCACAAGTTAAGGTTTAAAGAGTCGACTGTTTGGTGACGCTGCAGCAGAAATGCAGCTCTGGATGGATGTTTGTAAAGAAGATCAGTATATTAATGATGTACTGAGGCTGAATATCAGTGGAAAACAGGTGGATGTGTTCAGACTGTTAGTTTGTGTCTCACCAGGAGAAACCAGTTTGTGGTCAACAGCACACTGCAGTGTTATTTCAATGTTTTTTAATGTTGTGAAGCACTTTGTGGTGCGATTTCATCGGATGAAAAGTGCTATACAAATAAAGATTGATTGATTGATTGCAGTTCTAATCATTTGCTTTTTTCATGTTCTTGCAGTTTCTGTTCCTCCGTTTCATGGTGAAAGTTAAATTATTTCACTTTCCAGTTCAGTGTGTGTTTTTTTTTTTTTGCAATATTGTACAGATTTACATGAGCAATTCTTTTATACTTTGATTTTAGTTTTTTACTACCATTTAAGGCAAAGATGTTTTGAGTCAGAGGCCACAGAGTCAGAGCAGATGATAAAGCTGAAATGTGTCTTAATATTTTCAGATTTGATGTTGACACTGTCCCTAAAGGATAATTCTAGTTTATTTCCACCTGTAATAATTCCCCTGGACAATTATTAGGACAGTCTTGGATCATTTTAATTTTTTGCAATAGGAGTTCACAAATAAACTAAAGCAGCATGGAAGACGACATTTGGAGGATGGAGAAAGAAAACTGGTGTTGTCCTGCATTTACTGCTCTGCTTCCAACTGAGGAAACCTGCTGATGCCACATTTGGAAAACCTACCATTTGTCCATAGAGGAGAGTGATTTCTGCTGTGAAGCTACAGCTAATGATGAGTGGTTCTGGTTAACATCCTGGAGATGATGTTTCACTTCCCAAAAATCAACTGAAGTTTGTGTATCTTTGGCTGTCTGCGGTGAACAAATACCTCCCAGGATCACAACTGTCTGGATGTTTTAATTTTACTGTTCAAAAAAGGTCTAATCTGCATACTGAAGATGTAAATATATTTTAATGCTATTTTGTATAACTGGATGTCTTACAGTTTTTCTCAATTGCTAAGACACATTTCTGGAAAGCTGCTCTCCTTTTCCGTAAACTGTGAACACAAAACCCAATTTTCAAGCTACATTCACAAAACCTCTGACTCTTCTTGCAAAACCAAACTTTCACCCCAAAACAGTTCAATCTGTGCTCAAAACTGAACTATGCTGTCAAATCATGCCTCAAGTCAATCAAAATTAAATACTCTACTGAGCAGTCACTAAACACTACATAGAAAAAAGGAAAACACAATGCTCAGGACATGAAGCGGTATAAATAAATGGTTATTTAGGCTAAATGCATGTTGCAAAACAAAATACCTGGGCATTAGTAACACTTGTACATAGAAAAATAATTTGCAAAAAAACAGAAATCCTGTGCATTTACATGTAGCACTTGTACGTAAAAATAAAGCACAAAAATATACAAATGAAGTACAAAGAAAAGAAGTACTCTGCCACAGCATCATTTCTCTGTACTGGGTCAGGCCACAGGACTTCATCTCCATCACAGGACACATTTTCTCTGGCCAGGCAACAGGGAAAAAACCCTGGCATGCCGTATCCATGCTCCTCTTCTTAGATTTCTATCCATTGTAGTGCCTCACAAACCAGTGCTTTGGCTTATATGTTCCCTCACATCATTAGCCACAAGTGTGATCAATTTTGTGTTGTTGTGTTCAACCAGTGATGCCTGAGCTTTAACTGTGTTTGACTTTTGCCACCAGTGCTCACCATTTTGCAACACAGGTGCATCACAATGACAATGTGTTGATAAGATGTGTCTAAACAGGTGAAAAGGGCTTATGGTTTTACCAAAAGAGTGACTGGTTCAATAAGTGGGTTCAGGCAACTGAGAATTTGGTTCAGAAAACAGAGTTTAGTGTTTTAGCAATTGAGAAAAACTGTAATATGGCGGGTTTATTTTAAAACTGTACAAGACTGACCTCGTGGCTGAACTCATTCTGGTATGCATCATCTGTTGCATCCTTTCCTCAACAATATTTACAAGAGAGACTCAGCATCCAGTCACAAAAATACTCCTCAGTTATGACATTAATTTCAATTTATGAATCACCTGTCAAAATGATCAGAGGAGAAAAAAAATTGTACATAGATTATACTGTTCATATAGAATAAGATTAAACATGTGACTAAAAAGAAAATGCTAAATATATCTCCTGTAAATAAAGCAAATACCTATAGAGATCAATTATAACAGAGCTCCACAACACACATGAACACAACATATCAGGAATGAATTTATTGTTGGTTTGTTTCTCCACTGTTTCTGGTAATAAAAAGTCTAGCAAACCTATTTTCAACCATCAGTGTCTCCATGATGTGACATTTGTAGGACAGATGACATTAGTTGTTGTAGATGAGGAGTTCTTACCTCCAGCATTGTTGCAAAGGCTGCTGGGTAGCTGATGTTCAGTGTAAAATGATCCAAACATCAGCAGATGTCATAGGGCATTTTAGAACCCATGAAGCAGGCAGCAGACCGGCATGTGAATTGATAATGATTTAATAAGAAAGAATATACATCAAACAAAGGTGCTCAACGAATAGGCAGAGAAAATAACAGGATGAGGAAAAACTAACTAAGGGCGACGGCCAAGTGCCGTGAATAAATCTAAACTAAAGAGTGGAAAGAGGAGAAAGGAGGCACAGGGAAAACAGATTGGGAGAAACTAAGCTGAACAAAATTAAAGGCGGACCAGATGGCCGAGGCAAACGCTATAAATAAAACTAATCAGTAAAACTCACGACTGTCCGGGGAAATCGGAGGACTGGGAGGGAGACTGAGTTGAGGGAGCCGATGGTGGAGATGTGACAAAGACGGAGGAAGCAGACAGGTAATCCACCTGAGGGACAGAGTCCGGGGAGCAGGGGGACAGACAGTGTAATCCAGAGAGAGAGCGGAAGAGTCCAGGCAACGGCGTGTGTGTGTAGCGCAGAGACCGGGCTGGTCAACGTTACTGCTGGCCGCTGCCTCTGGTCCATCTCCTGCCTGACTCTGTTCTTTGTTATGGAAATAATCATTAAAAAATCTGAAAATCAAAATTCTGAGATAGAATTAGAAAGAGAAGGAGTAAAAAACTGTTGTAAATTTATACCATAGATAGCCTATTCTTTTCTCTCCTCCCTGACTCTCCTGTTTTAGGACCAAAAGACTTAAATACATGGAGAGCAATTGTGAGCACATCTTCTGCCCAGAAATGAAAGAGGACTGGGTTTATTCCAAGAATAAACTAATTAGCAGTAATGTAACAGAGGCAACCACATTTGAATTATTGTTAACTAGCTTAACATATTGATATATTGCCACGTTTTACCTTGTCATCATTTAGCTAACAAGTCTAACATTGTTTGCATCCAACAAGGTCACACAACTTACACGGTTTGTTTGGAAAAAAAACTGTGTAAAGTTTTTTGCTTCTTGCTGGCTCTGGTTGGTTTGCTAAACATTACTCCAGACGCACGTTCAGCACTGCTCAGCACAGCAGCACGTCTCCTGTGGAACACCTGCGTTAGCATGCGCTCATGGTGCATTCAAAGACGGCTCGGGAAAACACGTTACTGGATGCTAATAACGGGTTTAGCTGTTGTAATGGCTGAAAAAAAGTGCAGGGGGACACAGGGGACAGATGTGGAAAGTGCGGGGGACATGTCCCACGCGTACCCCGCGTCCGTTACGCCCATGAAGACAGGGACAAAATGCGAATCACACACTTATTGTGGTGTGGCCCCCTCTAGTGGATGTGGCTATAATCAATGGCATAGAGTGTTTATGCCAGCGGCCGGTCTTTTGGTCCCAAAAGAGAAGAGTCGGGGAGGAGAAAAAAGAATAGGCTATCTATGGTATAAATTTATAACTATTTTTACTGCTTCTCTTTCAAATTCTATCTCAGAATTTTGATTTTCAGATTTTTTAATGATTATTTCCATAACAAAGAGCAGAGTCAGGCAGGAGATGGACCAGAGGCAGCGGCCAGCAGTAATGTTGACCATGCAGGGTCTGCAGAGGTGAAAAAAATATGTATCTATGGGTTAAAGTGATTTTGAGGTTAAATTCTACTGCAATTTTTACACTTCCTAATGCTATTTCAGAATTTTTCTTACCACATTTTTTATGTTTATTGCCATAACAGAAAGAGCAGAGTCAGGGAGGAGATGGATCAGAGGCCAGCAGCAGGGACAAGGATGTAGGGTCTTTACAGGTAAGGAGAGATTATAACTTCCTGAAAATAAGATATCTATTGCAGGGAGAAACCAGGCAGTACTGATCATTTCATGTTCAGTGTTTGGCACCTTTGGCTACTCGTCCAGTAGATGTTCAAGGGACATTGTTGTCCACTCAACTAGAGTTTGGCCACTAAAACTTTAGATTTTATAGTTTAAAGTTTTATACTTTATAGTTTAAAGAACTAGCCTAGTTGGTCCCCTGGTATTGTACTGTGGCTGTTAGGGATTATGTGGTTCTTTAGCCACTAAGGACGGTGCAATTAAATGTAAGAGAATGATAAATCGCTCTGAAAAATTTGTCCTCCTCACTTTTGAGGTGGTGGTTACGCCCATGCCTGTCTTTATTCCAATAAAACATAAATCATCATGGTAACATATCAATTTAAACTGGCTTATTAGAAAGGTAGTGTCTACAGATACGTACCCGTACCCGTAGCCCACAGGCTACGGATTCGGCACTTTCCATTTGCCAGACAGATACGGACCCGTACGCGAGTCTCGCGAGTCAAGAAGCTGCTAACCACTGCAAACTGTTGAAAGGTAAGCAAAGGTTAGGGTTAGTGTTAGGGTCAGGTTTAGGGTCCGTACCTGTAGTACCGATGCTACGGGTCCGTACCGCTAGCGTCTACTGGGAGTCACGTGACCAGATCTCGCGTATCTGATTGGCAAATGGAAAGTGCCGTATCCGTAGTCCACAGACTACGGGTACGGGTCCGTATCTCTAGCAACAACCTATTAGAAAACTATACGGGAAAAATACAGGAAAGAAAAAATAAACCAGCAGTCAGTTGGTGACTCCATGCTTCGTGCATAAGTTAGGCTACTGTGACACCACGGCACCGTTTCAAACTTGATCGATTACACTGGTCTGGAGAAGCCACAGATGGAAAAGCAGTAGCACTAGAGATGGCATCATGGCTTCAAAAAGGAAGTTCAGGAGTGGGCTGAATATTTGCTGTTAATCATGTGCATGTGTGTTTTAACTCAATTACAAGCTGTGCACGTGATTTGGTAGTTGCCCTGTGCATGTTTTGGGGCCACAAAAAAAATCTTGCTTCGGGCCACCAAAGTCCTAGGGCCGGCCCTGTATACAGCATTACAGTACAGTGCCTATTGTCAGATTACATACCTGTTCTCTTGATGAAAAATCTGAATGATTGAAGACACAGTTGCTCTCCCAACATTTGGCTGCACCCTTCGACCAGCCTCGGCCATTGTTAGCCCATGATTGAGAGCGTGATCTACTAGTGTGGCTCTTATCTCATCAGGAACACACAGATGTCCTCGTCCTCTTCTGCCTCTTCCTCTGTTTGGCCTCCCAACTCCTCCACCCCACAGCCTCACTGCTCTTCCTCTTCTTCTTCTCTCTGGCTGCTGATCCTGTCCAATTCCTCGTCCTTCCATTGTCAGACAGTGTAACATTGTGTTGTGCTCCAGCTATATAGATACTTGCCAGGTGATGATTCATGAGATGTACCTTTGAGCAATTTCAGAAAACCCAAACCCTTCACACATTTTAGAGAAAGTCAAGATTCATCTGGGAGTAATTTACCAATTCAGGACAGATTTAGAAAAATTGTCTAGTCAAAATGTATAGAAACATCCTTGACATATTATGACAACTTGTTCAACCATTTTGCATGTAAAAATTTATGCGATGAATTAATGCCTAAATGTAGTAGAGGGTGAGACTATTCAACAGAGACCCATGATAATACATTTTGATCAACATTACAAAAGCAATTGATAATGTAGGAAACAGCAGAGAATTGTACAGAATCATTTGCAACTTGTTCAAAGAAATGAGAAACTGCCTTTTGATGTGCACAAGTGACACAGTGATGTGAAGATTGAACAAGTAGTTTGGAGAATTTCAGTTCTGATCTGAGAAATGTACCAAAGTGACTGAGTAAAACTGTAACAAAACTGATGAGTGTTTTGGTGACTGGATGCAACACTGAGTTCAGCCACTAGAGGTCAGTCTTGTACAGTTTTAAAATAAAGGCGACATTTACAGTAAAAGACCATTGTATTCATTTTTTGAAAAGTGTTGGTTTTCATCCCAAAAGACTCTTCTTTGCTACCTTTTACCATCTTTTGTAGACAGTAACAGTTATTCTAATATATTTAAGATGCTGTTTAGAGGTATTTAATTTCTTACAGTTGGAATAATCCTATTGTATCCTCCGGCATTGTAGAATGGATTCTATTATATACTTTGGTTTTAGTTGGAAGAAATATTTAATCAAAAGAAAACAAAATTACAACAAGCACTTAAGTTCAGAGGTTTGTCAGTCTTTGTACGTCACTTCTCAGAGCTTTGCACAAAGCTTTGAAAACTAAAAAACATAGAAACTGAAAAAAGTAGAATTGTTTTGATACTGATTTGATCTACATGCTGATAAGATTCTGCAGCCACATCTATTTTTAACCAAGAATCAGAACGATGCATCAGATGACCTGCCTGCCACAAAACAAAACCCTGAGCCCAACCAAAGTGACCTGGAAGAAATCGGAGCTTAGAGCGAAGAAACAGCAGACAAGTGGCTTACAGGAAGTTTTTTGTCCTCATTTGTCCTCACCTGCAGTCTGAGTGTGAAGTTCTCTGTTTGGATGATATGATACAATAAGGTCTTTAAGATACGATGGAGCTTGGTCATTAAGAGTTTTTTTTATATTAGAAGCAGGATTTAAAATTTTTATTTAAATTATAAATATCCTGGATTTTACAGGGAGCCAATATGAGAGAAATAGGATCTCTGTTACTGGTTCCTGTCAGAAGTCTGGCTGCAGCATTTTGTATCAGCTCAAGATTTTTCATAAAGTTATTGGGACATCCTGATAATATGGAGTTACAATATAAGGTTTTGGTGATGTGCAGTACACAAAAGAAGGTTAAACATCAGCTACAGTTTCTATCTGTGATCTCAGTGAGAGTGAATGTTGTCTCTGTTGTTATATCAGTGAATGTGACTGACTGGCTACTGTTTTCAGCTTTACATTATGACGTGTCAGTGATCCAGATTGTCCATCAGAGCTGCACAGTAAAATGGTGAAAACACCACTAGTGTATCAGCTGCTGCTTGACTATAATAACTTGGGGTTTTGCTTTGACTCCTATTAGCAGACATGCAGTTTTATCTGCTTTTTGATCCTCCAGTCCTCGTCCTGACAGCCAAGGATGTCTTTAACTCATTTATTAATTTATATATTATTTACCAAACACCGTCTATAGAATATGGGATGCACAGTGCAGTAGTGGTTAGCACTTTTGCCTTGCAGCAAGAAGATCCTCGGTTCAAATCCCGGCCTGGGCCTGGGATCTTTCTGCATGGAGTTTGCATGTTCTCCATGAGCATGCGTGGGTATTTTCCGGGTACTCCGGCTTCCTCCCACAATCCAAAAATATGCTGAGGTTAATTTTTATTTTTTTTTAAATTTTTTATTATGAAACCGTGTGACAAACAATAACAACAACAGTGATGTAGACAGTGAAGATACAATGAATGGAAATATTTAAAAAAAAGAGAGAGAAGTAGACAAATTCAAACAAACAGATCCAGCACAGAAAACAAACAAACAGACAAAACAAAACAAAACAAAAACAAAAAACCTGCATTTGTCGATAAGTGGCAATTGTGTTTCAGTGATTCGATGTAAGTTAAATGACCACGAGTAATAATGTAGACTGGCGGGGACTTGATATGTGAGGAGGGAGAAGGGAACAAGAAAAAGCTAAAACAAAAAATAATAATAATTAAAAAAAATAGAAAAAATTAAAAAAACAAATAAAGATAAAGAATAAAAATTGACGAACAGGCAGTGAGGAGTGAGGGGCGATGCACAACCTATAATATAATTTTAAAAATAATGCTATGATATAATACTAAGAAGAATAAAATAATAATAAGATATCAACCATAATAATAGTAATAGTGATAACATCAACGGTGAATATAATACAATAAGGTCTAGTGAAGAGATAAACTGATAGTATATAATATAATTTATTTAAATATACTATTAATAATAATATATAACAATAATATATATGTTGTAATAAAAAAACAACGACCGAGCAATGAGTGGTGGGCGAGGGGGTAAATCAGGGAACCAGGGGGCGAGCAAATGACACCGCGCACCAGCCCGCGGTGGCACGCTCGGGCCCCTAACAAGAATAGGTGGGGCAGGGAGGCGAGTGAGAGCCCGCCCCCTCAACGTTTCCCCATTCTGCCAGTTTCACCTCCCTGGGGAGAAAGTTTGTTGTCTGAGAAAGGCTACAATTATTTATTTAATTTTATTATTATTATTATTATTATTATTATTATTATTTTTTCAATTATTTATTTATTTATTTATTTATTTATATTTTTTAATAATAACAATTATTATTATTATTATTTTTTTAAATAATTTCATTCCCTTTAGGGATGGGTGGGGGCGTGAGCCACCCCCCCGCCCCCCATCCAACCAGTCCCACCAAGGACACCGACATACCAACCGGGGGGGGGGCCGGGCGCACTGCCACCGCCCGTGAAACCCCAGCCCCCCAGTCCACCCCCCACACACGTACCCCCATGCTCAGGTCATCGTCTCATCACCACAACACATAATCATATCTACTAGTTGTTCTCATAATATTATCATTTATAATAGAACAATAATAGTTAATAAAATAATAATAATCCAGTAAAGAAAATAATAATAATAATAACAAAAGGATGAACTCAAATAGATAGTAAATATTTATACATAAATAATCTATTTAGGTTAAAGAGAGAGTGATAGTGAAAATGGTAGTGGAAAAAAAAAAAAAAAACCCACAAGAGTTCAATATAATAAACATCCCACTAAGAATATAAGCTATGAAGTAATTATAGCCAATAGTGGTATTACTAATCTTAAATTGAAAATAAATAAATGAATAAGTGAATAAACAAAAATAAACAGATACATGAATAATACGTAAATAAATACATAAATAGATACATAAATAAATAAATAACATACCTTATATATTTTACATATATGGTTTGTGATAATTATAACATATGGTAGTATTACCAATCTAAAAAAAATATATATATATATATATATATATATTAATATTATATCAAACAATGTAAATTATAGAAATTATATATATATATACATAAACATACACCTACACACACAAGCATATATGCATACACATAGGAAATAGCAAATTAGTAGTAATAGTGTTAATAATAATAATAACATAAAGAATCCAATTTAAACCAACATAATTAAACACTAAGTGGATTAACTCATATAGTATATGTTATTTATGCATAATATATCCATTGTATATTAATTAAATTAGATGTAAAACATAAATAAAAATCCCTTTACGGTGCATCCCATTAAGAATATAAATTATAAAGTAATAATAACATAGAGTGGCCTTTCTAATTTTTAATGAATACTTGAATAAGTGGATGAGTAGAAGTAAATGAATAATTAAATAAATCGATAATATACCCTATATAGCCTATGTATGTGATAATAATACTAAGTTCATAATAATATTAAGGCAGAAGTGATGAAATGGATGTAAAAGCAACAAAATCAGAGGTTAGAAATGGGGTATGACATTTGGAGGATCAGGGGAATTGGCTCTCAGGTAATTGATATCATAATATTAAACATATGATAGTGAAAATGATGGTAATAGTAAATGATAAGAAAATTCAAGAGTGAAGGTGGTTGAGAAGAGGGGTCCAAACAGAGAGGGGTTCTACGGCTAAGGTATGGGTGTGTATGGGTGAATGTTCCAAGGTGGTGTGGTCTATGAGTAAGTTTTTCCAGTGTGTGGTGTTTGTTTTGCTTCTACTTTTCCAGTTATGCTGAGGTTAATTGATGACTCTAAATTGCCCGTAGGTGTGAATGTGATTGGTTGTCTATATATGTCTTGTTTTGTGGACCTAAACTACATTAAAATGAGTGACCATTAGGTACTAACTCACAACTATTTATTTGGAAGACTGCACATATCAGAAGGCCAACCAATCACAATGTCCCAGGGATGCTGCATTCAAGATCATTAGCACTGGTCGTTAATGTGCAAACTGAATCATCAGTGAATATTACATCCCCCTTTTTCTGAAAAATGCTACAACATCGAGTAAACAGAATCCAACAGTCTAAACCTTTATGTCCTGTAGCCCATTCGGTGGCTAAATACTGCAGCTTGTTAAACTCATCCCAACAGATGCTTTCAAGCTATGATTACGCTGTAGATGCACTTGAACATGACATTCTCAGAATATTCGGTAGCGAATATAACAACCAGGACATTGTAACATTTACCATTATAGTTTCTAAACATTGTTAACATTGCAGTTACAGGTCCATAACTGTTCGGGGTCTGACTTCCCGTCCTGAACGGGTTCTATATGGGGTTGTATGAGGTCTGTTCTCTGTTGGACTGCCCAGTGTCTGAGTATGTTGCTGAATGTCGGTGTGTATATTTTGTGTCCCTTCAGTGTCCATCAGGTGTTGTCTGTTGCGGCGATACTCGCAACCATCTTCTGTGCACACGTGGTATGACCTCTCTGTGTCAGCAGGTTTTATGACGACTGCAGGTTTCCAGCGGCCATATTCCTGTATTCTCACATTCTGTCCTGCACGTAGCTGCTTCAATGGCTTGGATGTTCTGTTGTAGTATCTTTTTTGGGACTGCTGCTGTAGGACTCGGTGTTAGTGTATCATCTTGTGGTTGATAACTTCAGGCTGGAGTTGTTGGTGGGTGTTTGGGAGGATAGATCTTAATCTGCAACTCATTAGAAGCTGTGCTGGTGATCTGAAGCTGTCAACAGGTGTATTCCTGTACTCCAACAAAGACAAATAGAAGTCCTTTTGATCCTTCTTGCTCTTTTCCAGGAGCAGTTTTGCTATTTGCACGTATTTCTCAGCAAGACCATTGCTTCGTGGATAGTATGGGCTTGTAGTGGTGTGGGTGTAATCCCAGGTGCGTGCAAATGCTGAAAACTCTCCGGATGCATATTGGGGTCCATTATCTGAAACGAGAGTCTCTGGTATGCCGTGTCTGGGAAAGTTGCTTTCAGTTTCTGTATGATGGCATGTGATGTTGTGCTACTGAGTTTGTCAATCTCGACATACCTGCTGTAGTAGTCAACTGTCACCATGTAGTCTTCATGGTTCCAAGTGAATAGATCTGATGCGATGACTTGCCATGGCCTGTCTGGAATAGTGTGGTTTATCATAGGCTCTCTCGTGTTAGCAGGTTGTTGTTCGAGGCAGGTGGAGCATCTGTTTACCATGTCCTTGATTTGTTTGTTCATCCTAGGCCAGAAAAGTATGTCGTGTGTTTGCATTTTTCCATGCTCATGTGTCCTGTATGAATGCGTGATAACATTTCTGTGCGTAGTGAAGCAGGAATGACGATCTTCTCACCTTTGAACACTATGCCATTTATCACAGACAGCTCGTCTCTGTGATTCCAGAAGTCTGTTATGTTGTGAGGACATTTTTTCCTCTCCTCAGGCCATCCGTCTCGTATCACCTGTTGTAATGCTAAAAGCTGTGCATCCTTTCCAGTTTCCTCTTTGATTTCTGTGAGCCTAGTGTCACTGACTGGCAGGCTGCTGTATACAGTATGCACCTGAATGTCCATTCCCTCACTGAGGCTGTTATCCTGGTCTGATAGTGACTTTCTTGATAGTGTGTCTGTGACGGGAACTTCCTTACCAGGTTTGTGGGTGATGGTGAAACTGTATCTTTGGAGTTGCAAGATCATTCATTGGAGCCTTGGGGGTGCTGCTGCAAGCAGTTTTCTTCGTGTCTGGTGCCCTTCCGTTGTGGAGTGACCTGGTGCAATTCCGTTGTGGATTGAATTTGCAGTGTTTTTCTCTTGCGGTTGTTCTGGGGCTTTGTGTATGTTTTTATATATTTGCAGCATTTTTCGTTTGCATCTGTTTTGTGATTTTGTAAGTCTTTGCTTCTGCATCATTTCTGTGATTGCAGCATGTTTCTCTTGCAGCATTTGTTTCTTGCATGTGTTTTATGTGTTTGTGAGTTTTTGGTTTTGGATCATTTCTGTGTTTGCAGCGCTTTTGCCGTTTGCAGCGCGTTTGCACCTGTTGGCCAACGTACAGTTCAATGTGGGTGGCGGAACTCTGGTAATGTCCATGCTTTGTGTCGTGTTCGGCAAGGTCCGTTTATTCTGACACCATGTCTTGTTTTGTGGACCTAAACTACATTAAAATGAGTGACCATTAGGTACTAACTCACAACTATTTATTTGGAAGACTGCACATATCAGAAGGCCAACCAATCACAACGTCCCAGGGATGCTGCATTCAAGATCATTAGCACTGGTTGTTAATGTGCAAACTGAATCATCAGTGAATATCAGTCAGCTGGGATAGGCTCCAGCACCCCCCGTGACCCTAGTGAGGATAAAGTGGTGTATAGAGAATGGATGGATGGATGTCTATAAAATATTTTTCTTTTTAATTTTTGTTAAATAGAATTTTAAAACACAAATTCGTAATTGTATATTATATATCATGCCATACACTTTATGTACACTCATTTTGTATTTCATTTTCTAGTAATATAATTTTAATCCAGTTGTACATTATGTACCATAAATTGTCTGTATGATATTTTTAAAGTACTACTTTATAATCATGCATGTGTTCACTTTGTTAGGTATAATTGAATAAATATTATTTATAATGTTTATTAGGCCTTTTTTTAAGTGTACCACAGTAATAAAATATAAGATGCAGGCAAACAAATACAAAACTTGGACAACATTAACAATATAAAAAGCAACATTAGCAAAATAGTTACAAACACAAATGAACCAACTACAGCAGAGCAGCTGTTCCACTGTGAACGTCAGATATTACAGGAGATATTTACATGTTAGAGCAGCTGGACACAAATGAGACAACAAATGCAAATGTACATTAAAGCTAAAAATAAAGATCCTGTACAGGCTGCTTTACTTTCCCATGTCCAGATGTGGCATGATAGATAAGACACTCAGCTGAAGGACACACACAGCCTGAAGATCCACTCTCTAACTTGTAGTTTTCTCGTTTTACTATAGATAAAGTAAAAGGAATGTGAGCATGAACCAGCAAATTCTGAATATTACACTGAAAAATGGTGACTATCTGGATGATTAGATAAAAAGTCATTAACTAATACAGGATTTCTACTCTTTCCCTGAAGTCATTTTCCAAGACTTTTCCAGGACATTTTCAGCCGGTACAGAGACACATTTTCATGTCATACACTAATACATTCCCGTCCCCCTCATTCTTTGGAAGTGTTCTTTACTACAGTTGTAACGTGCATTTACCCAGATTGTTTCTATATTTATTACTCAGACATTTGATGTGCAGTCTATGGCTGTAATTTATCTATGAAAAATAAATATGACAAATACATAATAGAATAATGCAAGCACACCCACAGATTACAGCGTAGCACTTCACTAGCATGACAAATTGGAGTTACAGGGTTCCATTGGGTAATTCCCAACTCAACTTTCTCTTGTCTCTTACTTTCTCTGGTGCAATTCATTTAAAATATTTGTATATTTTCAATGAATCACTGAAAAATTATTTCCTTTGTTACATGTCAGTTTACTGGACAAATCAGATTTTTTACATATCTGGTAGGCTACTTGCATTTCTTTTTTTTTCCACAATATTTTGATTTTGATTTTCACAGCAATGGAAACAATTTTTACAATTGTATAAAATAGAATACAAACTGTTCTGCTGCTTTTTTACATGTATATATACAAACAAACCCCCCCCAAAAAAATCAAAACAAAAAAACAAAACCAAAATAAAAAACTGAAACAAGATCATAACAGTCAAACACAAACAATCTGCTTCTCTCCTCTATAAACCTTAATGCAAGTCATCTCTTATATGAGAATGTACACACAATAAAAATATAGGTGTTGAAACTGCATGGTCCAATCATTCATCTGTCTGAGGGTCTGCTAAATCTTGGTCTTTGACATAGTTCACAAAGGGTCCCCAAATGTTCTCAAAGACCTGCTGTTTGCCTTTCATGATGTAAGTTATTCTTTCTACTGGGAGATTTGAGAGCATCTGTTTCAACCACTGGCCAATACTTGGTCTATTCATTGATTTCCACATTAATGCAATACACTTCTTGGCAGTGAGCAAACTGAGGTCTATAAAAGCTCTTTCATGTTTTTTATACCTGGAATTTTTTGGATATAGTCCCAGGAGGAAAAATTTTGGGTTTATTGGAATTTGCTTTGAAATAATTTTTTCGATTGTCTTCGTCACCTCTTCCCAAAATTGACTTATTTTTCTACATTGCCAGATACAGTGGAAAAAAGATCCCTTCGAATCAGTGCATTTTGTGCAGTTGTCTGGAATGTTTTTGTTGTATTTGTTTAATTCAACTGGAGTGATGTAGTTCCTCATTAACCATTTGTAGTGGATTAATTTATAGCGTGAGTTTATGAGTTTTGTGTGTGCTTCAGCACAAGCTTGACTCCAGTCCTCCTCAGAAATTTCCAGTCGCAAGTTTTCTGACCAAGCCTTACGCTTATAATGTGAATTTTCAGATGATGAAGATGTTAACAAATTGTAAATTTCCAAAATGAGACCTTTTCTCTGACTGTTTATTAACATAATTTTTTCTAATGAAGTTTGTTGGGGTTTTCTATGTTCATTATTCTGACTAGTTCTAATAAAGTTTCTAATCTGGAGGTATTTGAAAAAGTGATTTTTGCTAAGGTTGTAAGTGGCAGTAAGCTCCTCAAAGGTCATCAAAATATCTGAGTCTGGTGGGTAAGTACGCCAGCCCGCGGGCGGGCCGTTTTGATATCGGTATACGCTTTTTTTAAAAAATAGAAGGACACTGCAAACACGATTATACAAACACTATACACACATAGAAAGCTGAGATTCTCATGAATCCGCCGGTATAAACCACTTTCAGATGTGATTACCACAGCGGGTAATATAAACACATTTGTCCAACAAACAACAAGTCACATAAACGTGCACAGCTCACCTGTCGACGCAGTTTGGACGCTCGTTTCTGGTCATAAAAGAAGATAATCCACAAAAACCGGCCAGAACCCAAGCTTAGCCATCCAGAGGAAACAATCCAGTAT
The DNA here is from genome assembly GCF_021347895.1 of Acanthochromis polyacanthus. Classification (NCBI taxonomy): domain Eukaryota; kingdom Metazoa; phylum Chordata; class Actinopteri; family Pomacentridae; genus Acanthochromis; species Acanthochromis polyacanthus. The sequence goes on from NC_067118.1 coordinate 43,956,752, forward strand.
AATACTTTGGCCAAAACATGTCTCGAAATAAGTAAAAAATCCAGAAATCGATCGGCTCCGTGCGCGTGCACGCGGCGCGTGGTGGCGCTGTGCGTTTCATATTCAGTGCATTTTTGTATTATAAGTTTATCAAACATGCTCGTCTTTCCTTTGTTCGGGATTCAAAATGGATACTGAAGACTTCTCTTTCGCTTCAAACCGAACTTCAACCAATCAAGTGACTCGGTTCCGCCTTCTACGGCGAAACAGCCAACCGTGGCCGAGTCTGACAGATATGGATTACATCACTTGATTGACTTATTTCTCAGCAAATCACGTCGGAGGAAACGTTAGATTGACAGGCCTGGTAGCCAATGAGCTTGCTGAATGGCTTGAATATAAATCCCGCCTCTGCCAGCGGCTTTATATGATATTTCATTCGTGAGCTCCGGGCTCCACCTGCTGTTTCTCTGTATTCCTCTCAATCTGTGTGTGTGATCGACACTGAAGCCTATCTGAAGTGATTTTTTGAGTTCTTTATGAGTTTTTGGAGTGAAAATAATGTGAAAATGATGTGACAATGAAGTAATACCATTGTGTAGAGGGTGTGTACAGGGTATACAGAGGCTGTCCAACATTGACAGGGGCGGAGCATATCAGTACAAATACATGTGTGAAACACTCATTTCTTGTAGTATTGCTCTGAAATTTTGACCTGAACTATGTAAGATCCCAGGCTTTTGCAATATTGTGTTTTCAAGCTCTTACAGTGCTGCCACACTGATTTTCAGGTGTTTTATTAGGGAAAAAATGTAGGCGAGAAAAAAATTCATCCTAATTCAGTGTGTGCCAACATGAAATACTCTGTGCCAGTAGCACCTAGAGTAATTCTGACTGCACTGGGTGAAAATTCAGGTTGTCTGCTTTCAAATGAGACCCCAACCATGCATGTACTCCAAACAGTTCAAGAACAGCATTCAATTTACTTTCTGTACATCTCAGTAGAAATTTCGGGCGGAAATTGCCTGGACATTAAAGGGTTAATGCCCTGACAGCTCCATTGCTTGAATCCTGCGTCGGCTCTTCCAGGAGGAAAGAGCTGATTCCCCCATATGGGACTAAACTGAGTTAGTCTTTGTGTTTCTTTTAAATACTTTTTAACATCATACCAGACCTTTATCATATGTTTTAAAATGGGATTTTTGGTTTGTTTTCATAATCTTTTTGCTGTATCTGAATGAATATATAAGGGTAGAGGCAATTGCAGACCATAATTTTCCATTTCTATCCAATGAGGAGTAGTGTTAGTGGAAAAATAAAACATGATAGACCTCAGCTGTGCGGCCCAGTAATATAACATCATGTTTGGACATTTCAGGCCTCCGCGATCATACGGCAGGTACAGTAAAGACATTCGGAGTCTTGTCCTTCTATTATTCCATATAAATCCAATACATAATTTCTTCACTTTTGAAAATAGGTCCTGAGGCGGCGGCAGAGGAATATTTTGAAATAAATACAGTAATTTTGGAAGTACATTCATTTGTAAAATGTTTATTCTCCCAATCATAGAGGTTGGTAATGTCATCCATCTTCCCAGCGAGTCACTGATTTCTGTCATCAAGGGTTCATAATTAGCATCGACCACCTGATTCAATTTTGGCAAAATCTGTACTCCCAAATATCGAAATTGCTCTACTACATTAAAATGGACAACTTCAGGGCTACTTGCATTTCTCAAACATAATTAAAATCAAAATCACTGCCAAAATACTCAAGCAAATCTGTCCATTTTGTTGTTTAATCCACCTGTCAAGCCTGTTGAATTGCATTTGATTTGTTTAAAACTTACAAAATAAAGTCAAATTAACTGATTGATAGCTGTAATGTTAATTTAGCCATGTTAAATCACATTAATTTATGCTAACAACAGTGGAAATAAGAAATGCCAGTGGTCAGGGATGAATTTTAAAACTAAAGGTGTTCTAAGATACCACCCTGCCCACTGTCTGCTGCTGCTACTATTTCCCTATTTATGTATTTTTACTCCATTTGGACTGCATGAAATGCTTCTTTGGCCAAAAATGTGTATATATGTGTAAATTACATTAAGGTCATGTGTTTTTTTTCCTCAACCTCTTAAGCCCATATAGAGCCACTGCTGCACCATCATATGGAGGTGGACAGTCCACTACAGAGACTTTATGTATCTGTGTTGACCCGCGTCACCGACTGAAAGTTTGATTCCAGACATGAAGCGCTCAGTTGCATCTCAACTGCTGTGGGAAGATGTAGTTTATGTGGACGCCACCACATACTCTAGAACTCTCCTCTGCCTGTCACTCCACGGAAGACAGAGAAGAGCTTGCGGTCGCCCACGGGAGAGAAAAGCCTCACGCTCGTGGACCAACACCTTCCAACTAACAGTCACTAGTTTTGTCTCTAGGTGATAAGTCCTTAACGGGGTCTGAAAAGTTGCTAAATGTAGCGACAAAGTCAATTGGAAGAACTGGGTTGCAGAACTGCTCGAAGAGGGAAAGCAAATTTGATTGGCTGGTAGCATCACGTGAGGCGTTGCGCTGGCTAAAAGCTGAGAAGCGCTGGTGCCAACACCAACAGACATGCATGTCCAATACTTTTAACCCGTTTGCATTGACAGGGGGATGATACATATTTTTCCAGGATAAGTTAACCGTTTCCAGGATATTTGACCTTTTTCTTATTTTCCATATGTTTTCCATGACTGGAAAATTGGTCAATCATTTTCCAGGTTTTCCAGGACGCATGGGAACCCTGCTGTTTACTGAAAGATTGATGCTAGAGAGGCTACATGTACGGGTCCGTATCTGTAGACACTACGTTACTGAAACCCCAAGAAGAAAGAAGACCTCTTAAAGCACTGTTAAGCGGATATTCAAACCAATAAAGCTCACTGAACAGATGACAGCTTGGAATTCTGACAGCACTTGAATGGAGCACTTTTTTTTTTTTTAAACGGAGACATTTTCTCGAGCTCGAAACAAGACAGAACTGAGGTTTCCTGTGCTTTTTATGACCTATTCGTCTACCAAGAAGCATTCATCAGTAGCCCTACAGGTATGATAAAATCCACTTGGATTGTTTTGAGGTCTTAAATGAATATAAATGCACTGTGACTCGTTCAATATTGTCCTGAGACGGAAGTGATTGGTGTAAAATGTGTCGCTCGTTGTGTGTCGCAGTTCTTGAAGATTGCGGATGTTTACAGGAACATCACAGTGTGTATAGCCGACACAAGCAATGCTATCACGGTAATGTGTGCTGAAAATGTAGTGGTGGAGCCGTTTTAAGGGTCACCAGAGGGGCGCTGCAGGAAGAGTAGAGTCATAGACTGTATATATAGTGGACGTAGCATCCATAGATATATACAAACCATAGACATAATAAAGAGTAGACGCCGCTCGGGGTGCTGCGCAGCGAGAAATACGGCCACCATCTTGGTCCGGTCACCCGCTCCACTCAGTGCTGTTTGACAGCTCATTTAATCCATCTTAACTCTGAATATTAAACTGATTTTCACGTGTTTTTTATTTTTATTTTTTTGCTGCAAACGTCATACATGTAGCTATGATACAGGACAAATGGCAAATCAGCCCCAATAGGCAGTAGCGGTCGATGCGGCGTCTACTTTTTATTATGTCTATGTATATAAACGCGAGATGGCTCATGAGCGCTGTCAGCCTATGGGGAGCGACGTCGCCACATGGCGGCCATCTTGGGACAGGGCTGCTCGATCACTCATAATATTAAAGTCAATGGAGCATGGATTTTAAAATCACTGTAGATTTCTCAATTTTCAACCGATTTTAGAACAGCTTGGTTTGTTATAAACGTCAGAGATGTACTTCTTTTACTGCTTACATAAGAATAATTAAAACCATTGAATTCATATAATAATGAACACAGATATCATGTTTTATCAGCATAAATGGATGTAAATGTAATTTTATTATTTAGCATTGCACTTCTTTATTACTATCAGTTTTCTAATGCACAGATAAAAACAAAGCTCAACCAAAATCAATGCACAACAAACAGAGATGTTGTCTTTTCTTATCATGAACCTGGTGCCTACATTACCCACAATGCATTTCGGCTGCAGGCTAACTAATCCAGGCATAGATGTATACAAACAATAAGTCAAAGGTCTCAATCAAAGTCTCTTAACAAGCAAATAAATACAACCACAACCACAAAGAATGTAATTTCACCTAAAGATTCTGTTCTCAAAAAACGTTGGTCTCAGGAAAACCTAATAATTGAAAATCAGATTGTGAGTAACATCATCCGCTAGGGTTGGCTCCAAAAAGCTTTTTCTCCATAGACCCCAATTCATTTTTGGAAAAAATAAAATTTGATAAACTGATTTTCTACAGCTCAGAATTTTTTCCCCGTTAGTTTTCATGGTCAAACTGAGAGATCAGTTGGCCGATCTTAAAATAAATCAATACTGAATTTTAAATAAATCGTTAAAGTTGGCGGAGGCAGGGGGCGTGGCTATATTTGATAGACAGCAACAGAAGCCTCTGCGGTAAAACGTGGGTGGGATAAGAGAGTCCTCAGCCAATCCTGCCCCTAGTTGTTCTCCGGTCCAGTCTGTTTGATGACGCTTTTTACGTCACTGGCTCCAAAAAATCCAAAACGGCGACCAGGAAGTAGCAAAATCCGGGCTTCATTTTCTCGGCGTTGAAACCAACGGGTGACATCACGGTTAGTTTACGCCTGAGTAGAGTGCACATTTAAGGAGTCAATTATTAGTTCAGATGTGGGACACATCAGGTACATTGTTTTTGATCGCAGGCTGCTGCAGGCAGTTGGAGTTTGGACATTTGATTGTTATTTTTTTAATCAAATAAATGGATTGGCATATCCAACCAAAGTAAGTGGCTTGCTGTATTGTTTGTGGAAGCAAAGAACTGAGAAGCACGCCAATGAAGCCGCGAGTACAAAAACTGGGACAGTGCGTCACCATATAGTTAAGAGTTCCTGACAGACAGGTAGTGAGGAGAAAGGTTCATGTTTTTGCTGCTATGGAAATGCAGGTAATTTGCGCTGCCATGTTTGTTTTGATCCGCAGAGTGAGGCCAGTTTGACACTTCAAGATCTTCTTTTATCTATCTATCTATCTATCTATCTATCTATCTATCTATCTATCTATCTATCTATCTATCTATCTATCTATCTACCTACCTACCTACCTACCTCCCTACCTACCTCCCTACCTACCTACCTACCTATCAAAATGTATTTGTAGAGCATGTTACATTAACATAATAAAATAAAACCAAAGTGCCTTCCATCAGCATGATAAAGCAAAACAATGCAATTTGATTACCATTAAACCATGAAAAACATAAAACCATTTAACCAAAATGCAGCACAGATGAATCAGTAACATTTAAATGAGGCATTTTGGGACGACATGAAAAAGTAAAACAGTCCTAGGAGTCAAAGGCACGTCTGAATTTGTGGGTTTTCAGTCTGGAATTGAAAAGGTCGGCAAAAGAACCATCACCCCACTACTTATACCGGGACCTGGGCACATCTACAGCCATGGCAATAAGTTTGGACACAAGTACCATGACGCTTGTGAATCTTAGAAAACACTACAAAATTGTCACTTACAATACAGTACACAACTCCTGAGAACGATATTAAGTTTCATATTTTTTTTAAAAAAACATCAAAAGAGTTTGGTGTCATTTTGTTATTCTTACCAAATTCGGCTGTGAAAGTACTGCATTTTTTTTTTGTTATTTTCTTCTAATATTATGTTTTGGGAACAAAGTTGTTCCAATTGTTGGAATTTATTGATAATATTATATCCCTTGTTGATTTGTTGACTAATTAAACTGGTGCTGTCAAAAAATATTAGTTATGTTCTGCAATAGACATCAAAAGAGACATAGTAAGTCATGCTGTGTCCAAACTCATGGCCATGGCTGTAGCACCATCTGAGTGGACAACCAGAGGGCTCTGCTGGGGCGGTGGATGGTTAAAATCTCACATAAATGTAATGGAGCAAGACCATGAAGAGCTTTAAAAACAAATGTTAAAATTTTAAACTCAATACGATGATGGACCAGGAGCCAGTGGAGGGTGGAGAGGATGGGGGTGATGTGACTGTGTCTAAATGTGCAGGTTAGAAGATGGGCAGCTGCATTCTGAACCAGTTGTAATCGACGGAGCGATGTCTGTGTGATACCAAAATAAAGTGCATTGCAATAGTCGATGTGAGAACTGATAAAAGCATGAATGGCCTTCTCCAGGTTGTGCTGGGAAAGAAAAGGCTTGATTTTAGTGAGATGACGTAGCTGAAAAAAGCTAGCCTTGACAACAAAAGCAATTTGCCTGTCAAATCTCAATTCACTGTCAAAAATGACTCCAAGGTTTTTTACTGTTTGACTGACAGGGATGCTCAGTGATGAACTGGAAAATACAGTGAGGTGCAAAGTTCTGGGCCAGCCAAAGTTTAATGTCTGAATGGCAGCTGTGTAGAGAGTCCAGAGGAGACGCAGCATTGGGGAGCACAGGCAGATAGAGCTGGAGGTCATCAAAATACAGGTGGAAAGACAGGTTATGCTTTGCAATGATTGCTCCAGCAGCATATATAATGAGAACAGAACTGGTCCAAGGATGGACCTTTGTGGTACCCCAGATGACAGCAACACAGATAGAGATGAATGATCATCAAGCATCGCAGCAAAGGTCCTGTCCGTCAGGTAGGAGCTGAACCACTGGAGAACAGTGCCCTGTAGACCAACATGCTGAGCCAGACGAGAAATGAGTATGGAGGGGTCCACAGTTTCAAAAAGCTGCTGTAAGATGTTGTTTGAGTCGACTGGACAAAAACTAAACCCCAGTCAGAAATGCAGATATCATGAAGGTGGGTTTCAACTTTCTGTTTTATAACTCAGAGTTTCTGCTTCAACCTCTGTGCACATGAAAGGGACATTCAGCAAGTCACATGACTCTTCTTCAGTCATCAGGTTGTATTAATGAAGAACTATGAGGAATACAAACATTTATGATGATAAAAAGCAAGACAGGAATACTGGTAGAAAACTGTTAAACTTGTGTTCATAGACAATATATATTTATACTTTACAATACTCTATTTTATTGTATTCTGCACTCTGATAACACTATATGATTGTAAACACCACAAATTTGCACCTTATTGTAAATAGCAGCATTTTAGAGAGCTTATTGTTATTTCTTTGACCAGCACAATTTGCACATCAATTCCATGTTCCCAATGGAATATCTATCTATCTATCTATCTATCTATCTATCTATCTATCTATCTATCTATCTATCTATCTATCTATCTATCTATCTATATTAGTAATTAGTACAATATTACATGTTTTAGTTGTAGAAAACCTCAGTGGAACCTATAAAAATAATGAAAATGAACTGCCTTAAGTCACATCTGGAGAGAAAAACTGCAAACTTGTACCTAACGAGTGGTGCAGGTTGTGCTATTTTCTATCTGATAGCTGCATGTAGAGCTGTTCAATTTTATATATTTAAACATGATATTGCATTAAAGTGCATGTAGGTCTGACACTATCCCATAATGCAGGAAGTCACTTCAATTTTTGGCCAATTCAAACTAAATGAAAGTTCTCTGTAATAAATACCAGTAAAACAGTGAATTTTCTAATCTGTGTTCTTTCAGCTTCCGTACCAGCAGTGGAAACGGACTTCAGGACCAAACATAAAAACATATTTATGCATTTTTTTCTGCATCACCGGCTGAGTACAGGTAGGTTTCCGTGGCAACGCGATTCATACAGTGTTTAAATCTGACACTCTGAACATAAATACATAGTTTGTGTATCTCATGTTTTTTTACTCTGCACTCAGTTATTGTAATGATATAATTAATTAAATCTCTAATGAACTCATAAACGTAAAAAGCATGAGAAGTTCGTTTTTGTTCTTTGTTCTTTCAAGTCCTAAATCTCTATCACAAGACTCGGAGTAGTTCAAGGACCATCAGAAATATGACAGTCGGTTTGAAACGATAGTGAAAATTATGCACTGTTTGTTTAAATTTTCACAAAATATATCCCTTCCTGACCAGCAGACACAATAAGTTTTAATTTCACATCTTTTCCTGGATGACAGTGTCCTTTACTAGCATGAAAATAGATCTGGAGTCATTTAACCCAACTGAAGAAATCAATGGAAGTGTTTTTCAGAACAAAATCAGTCCTGCGGTTTTTGAATAGAACATACAAATACAAACTATTCTTTACTGCAAACATGAGAGTCATGTGGAGGATTATCCATTAGTTTGAACAAAAAATAACAAAATATTTTTCTGTAATATGTGAAAATGTCAGACAATGATATTTGAGGAAAGACGCCCCCGGTGGACATAAATGATTTTTAAAACTCTAATTGTGCAAATGTTTCTGATAAATAGTAAAATATTAATTAGTTATTTAACTACATTGACTTTGTAATTTCAGTTCTCCAGTTTTGTATCTTGAAAATATAGTATTGTGTTATTTTGTTTAATATTACTGAATTGGTTAAAGTCTGGCTGCTCAGTGGCGTAGTGGTTAGCACTTTCGCCTTGCAGCAAGAAGATCCCTGGTTCGACTCCCGGGGTGGGCCTGGGATCTTTCTGCATGGAGTTTGCATGTTCTCCCTGTGCATGCGTGGGTTTTCTCCGGGTACTCCGGCTTCCTCCCACAGTCCAAAAATATGCTGAGGTTAATTGAGTACTCTAAATTGTCCGTAGGTGTGAATGCGAGTGTGAGTGTTCGTCTGTGTATGTAGCCCTGTGACAGACTGGCGACCTGTCCAGGGTGTCCCCTGCCTTCGCCCGAGTCAGCTGGGATAGGCTCCAGCACCCCCCGTGACCCTAATGAGGATAAAGCGGTGTATAGAGGATGGATGGTTAAAGTCTGATTTAATAGTTTTCTCAGTTTGCACAGTTTAATTCACTGCCATCGTTTCTTTGTGAAGTATTTTTACTTGCAGTTTTTATAATTGGAGTGAAAATAACTGCATTTATTTATTGTCAGAGGTTTATAATGAATCTTACCTCACAGAGAAAATGAATATTTAACATGCAGTGGTTCTGTTATTTCATTTTCTGCCTCTTCTTCAACAAAAATGTCAGATTTTATTTGGGAAAAAAATCATGTTTGAATCCCAGTTTGACTGAGTCACATTTTCAAATGTCACGTTGTTGAAATTAATGCTCCAGATCCAGAACAAACAGGATTTTGCTGCTCAGCTGTGCCTGAAGGGAAACAGTTTCACACTGAGCATTAAAGTCTGTGTTCAAACCTTTATTTCACGTTTTTGAAGGATTGAAGAGTTTTGACTGAGCTGTAAATAACTGAGGTGTTTGTGTAACTTTAATAATCGCTCAGTTTAAACTGAAACAGAATCATTACTCAGGAATCAGGCTGGAAAATAGAAAATTTCCTGACAAACAGGCAAAAGGTCAAAACTGCAGAGGAAGACAGCTGAAATGAAGCAAATGTAAACTGTCAGACAGCCGAGGAACGCCTCGAGATGATTAGGACACAGTTTCTGGAAAAGAAATCAACAAATGTCGGAGTCTATGGGTCCAGGTCAAAGTTCTGCGAATGATATTTACTCCACAGAAGCTGCTCTTACTGATCTTTACCAGCAGGTGTCTCCAGTGAACTCATAAAGTGAAACTCTGATGTCCAGGGTTCAGTGAATGCAGCTGTAGTGTCCACGTGACTGAATCAGTCAGATTCAAAAAATGCATTTAGTTCACAAACACAGACCTAAAAACTATTAACAGGAAGTGAAGTCTAGTTTGTTGCTTCCAGCTGTTTGTAAGAGTCCAGTTTTAATCATTTACTAAAATTAAACATCACTGTAACAGCATATGTATTTATTTATTGTTTTATTTACTGCAGGATATTTACAACAGTGACATTAATGTGCATACAGATGCATTAAATACCTAATTATTTAAGTAACTACCAAACTATGGCAATTAAAGCAGCAACGAAGGCACATTTTACTGTCACATTAGTTGCTGCAGTTAGATTTTTTTCACACATTGACATGACTTAAATGTTTAAACATTAACTATTTTACCTGTAGGTGAACTTTCTCTCCTCAGATTCTCTGCAGTATCTCTTCTGGACTATTTTTTAACTGCTTTCACTCTGATAACCAAAACATTTTGAACTGAACCTCAATTAATCATCATTAGTGACCTTCACTAAACCATATCAGTTTATAAATTTTTAACTCCCATATTGACACAGTTTTCAACATTAGTGTGTTGATAAATCCACACTCTAATTTTTCAATCAGGCGTAAACTAACCGTGACGTCACCCGTTGGTTTCAACGGCGAGAAAATGAAGCCCGGATTTTGCTACTTCCTGGTCGTCGTTTTGGATTTTTTGGAGCAACTGACGTAAAAAGCGTCATCAAACAGACTGGACCGGAGAGCAACTAGGGCCAGGATTGGCTGAGGACTCTCTTATCCCGCCCACATTTTACCGCAGAGGCTTCTGTTGCTGTCTATCAAATATAGCCACGCCCCCTGGCTCCGCCAACTTTAATGATTTATTTAAAATTCAGTACTGATTTATTTTAAGATCGGCCACCTGATCTCTCATTTTGACCATGAAAACTAACGGGGAAAAAATCCTGAGCTGTAGAAAATCAGTCTATCAAATTTTATTTTTTCCAAAAATGAATTGGGGTCTATGGAGAAAAAGCTTTTTGGAGCCAACCCTAGCGGACGGCGTGATATTGCAAGTTTTTGACACTTCCGGGTGGGCTTCAATTCTGGAGCCAGATGCTACGTCCACTATATATACAGTCTATGATTTCAATAAACGTGTTCCCACCACTTAAAGAAATATGTGGCTGCAAGATAAAAAAAAAAATTCAACCTAATGATCTAGATAATTTTTTTAAGTTGCAAACATTATTTTGATGGATTGACTTCACATAATAATGTTGCATTCGCTTAGTATTGTTGGTAATTTAAACTCAAATTTCCACATTAGTTGATTATAAACTGTAGCAGCAATTTCAGCAAAACCCTTTAGTCTGCTGCTTGACTACTACTGATGCTTTCACACATACGCCTTTTGGTCCGCTTAAAGCGGACTGGAGTCCGCAACACCAGCAAGTACGGTTCGTTTGGGCTGGTGTGAAAGCAGACCAGATGTTTTTGGTGCGGACTAAAGAACCGGACCGAGACCACCTTCGAGAGGTGGTCTCGGTCCGCTTCTATGTGAACTCCAGCTCGGTTCGCTCCTGGTGAGAACACAAACCTGTCTCCATTCGGACCGGCTTGATGGTGCAGCAGACTTTTTAGTCTATGGGAGCTTCCGTAGCAACCTGCACAGGGGATTTTGGGATAACGATAACGTCTTGCAATGCATCTTCTCCGTGCCAAAAACGACTGTGTAATGTTCTCGTACTGAATGCGAGCTTCATGCTGGAACAACAGCAGTATTTGTGCTTGCTGCATAAAGCAATGATACGAATATATGGCGACAAGAACGAACAGGAGAGCATAGTTCATTGTTTACAAATAAACCTCGATCCATGGAATAAACACAGCCTGTTGTTTTCTTCCGGGATTTTTCCCTCTTCACATGCTGCGCCAAACAGCGTTCACCTACGTCATCTAAAACACCTTATTTTTGTGAACAGCGCCGCCAAACGACTGGGGGGAGATATCTCATTCATCGTAGTTGGTTCAACTGCGAAAACACTGGTGTGAATGCGAACCGAACCAGTTGAAATTAGCAACATTGTAACAACTTTTGGGTCCAAACGAACCACTCTAACGGACTAACAGGTGTCTTGACACGTGGAGCCATTTCAATTGGGAACCAGCAAGTGGTACTGTGACCTGGATACCTGTGTATTTAAAGGCCACACTAATTGCCACAGGTGTGGCGCAAAACAGGAGCTAAATTGTTTTTGACCATGGCCTGTCATGGTGGATTGTTGGAAAGACTTTGCTCTTTGTTAATTTTGTTGAACTCCTGAAGGTACCGTAAATAAACTGATGATACATCCGTTCAGAATTGTGAGTTTGGACAATTATTTTTTTTGAAATATAGACTATACTGGTGTTATTTTTGGACCATGATGAAGTACAAGAGTACGTCTGAGCAGCCACAAGCCACGCGTTCTTAGCGGAACCAAGTTTGCGTCATCAACATGCAAATAAAGATGAGGAGTGAATCCAGTTGGTCCCACTGACCATTTATTGTTTTATTGTTTTATTGTTGATGAATAAATTGAATGTAAGTTGAAATAAAATAATAAAGTTTTAAACTGAAAAGTTTTTTAAATGAAGGCCTAGTTCCTTGATGCAGCCACATGGTCAAAAAACTGTTTCCTTCCTCAGCCACACCCAGATGCTGTGGCAGCTGGTTTTTAAGCCTTCCCCTTGAGCTCCACTTACAACATCCTGAGCCAGGTGGAGTTAAACTTTCGGGTCTCCTCTAGATGGGGATTAACCCACCTATGGCCATACATTTTCCCAGAGGCACACATGCACACATACTCTCTCTCTCTCTCCCATTTACATCTAAATACTCATAAAAAGAAAGAATGTATGAAGATCAAATAAATCTCAATTTGGCTCCAACATAAACTAAATTCTGGTTGAAATAACTTAGTGAAATTTGCTTTGAGTTCAGTTTTTCATCATCTCTGAAGTCAAATTACTGAACTAGATCAACTTTTTATTTTTTACTTTTTTATTTTGTAATCTTAAAAACAAGAACAACTTCATTTTTATGAATAATCAACTTAAAAACTTTACATATTTTTGGTACCAATCATTGGAAAAGCCAATTCGTCGAACTCAGTGCAGTTTGTTGGTTGAACATAATTTTATTATAATTCAGTTCAGTTCAATTCAATTTAATTTAAACACTTTAGTTATCCCTGAGGGGCAATTAAACGGCATAAAGAGCAGCAGCAACAAAAACCAGAACAAGAACAAACAGAACATCAGACAATAAAACCGACACAAAGTTCTATAATTTAAAATTTAAATTTAGAATTTGTAAAAATTGCAGCGATTCTCCATGTCAATAAAGTGCTCTGTGCTTCACTCAAAGGTGCTATGTACACGTAGTTGTGGGGTTTGTGTGGTGTCTGGACAGGGAGTGGTCAGAGTTCAGAGGCTGGACTGCTGTGGAGACAAAGGTGGATTTCCTCCTTTGTGTTCTGCAGCGTGGACATCTTAGCCTACGGCCTGATGGGAGCTACTCAAACACTAAGTCTAGTGCGTGTGAGGGGTCATGTAGGATCCTGTGAGCAGTGGAGCAGGTTATTGGCTGGTGACAATATACAGAAAGGGCTCTGACAGTGTGTCCACTGATTTTAGAGCAAACTCTGGTGATTCTGAGTAAGCGTGTACGGTCCTGCAGATGAAGTGAATTAAACCACGAGATGAAAGTTGTCAGAACTCAAGAAGATGAAAAATGATCTCTTTAGAGTGTACTATAGAGAGTGTACTGATGAGAAGTAAGCGGGGGTGTTTGATGGGAACAGAATGGTGGAAACCAAGGACAAATAGGTGTGGCAGGATGTTAAACAATAGAAGGATTAAAGCACCACCGCAGGGATAAAAGAAATGATTTTCTACAGATAACAAAGATCAACAGACAGAAAATACAAACATCATTGTAATTTTCATGCATGAATGTTTTGTGTAATTACACCTTTTAACACTGATCTTTTCTCTCAGTGACATTTTGACTGCAATAATAGAAATTGCATAATTCTTTCATTATGTCATATATGTGTACCTATCAGATGTAAATTCATCATGCCTTGTACATTGTCTTTGTTATAACTTTATTTTCAGCCTTAGTGTACTTTTGTTTTCTTATCTCGCTTCTTTCATGCTTCATCTGTATCCAGCTGCTCTAACATGTCCGTTTCCCAGATGAGGGGTCAATGAAGTTTATCTTCTCTTAACTTTTATTGTTCTGTGTGTATGTTATGATAAAAATAATTCCTTCTTATGGAATGAGATCTGTACTCAGTGAAGTGTTCACTATCACAATGTTCTACTTTGGTTCTTGGTACTTTGTTAGTGACACCTATCAACGTGTAGAGACATGTAAGAAAATCAAAGTCATTGAATCACCTCTGAGGCTTCGAGTAGAGCCAAAAACTCCTACAGTATGAAGGGAACAGGAAATGTGTCCGTGTACTGTAAACTCCTCTGTCATATGCTTTTTCCTCATGTGGGTTGATTTTCCACATATCACAGACAGCATGTAGTTTTATTTTCTACCAGTTCATAACATAAGTCATGTCAGGCTTTTCAGATAACAAGATGAAGCTCTTAGAATATTATGTTATGACAAAAACTCAACAAATCCAAATGTTTTTCATGTGAGCATCTCTTTGCAGACACATGGGAGAATAAAAATCTCCCTTTAGCAGGAAGGAGAACCATCTAACTGGCAAGAAACGTTCTCACAACGTTGGATAACATTACCTACAAATTCTGATAATTTTTTTAAAGAAACTGTTCATTTCCGCTAATGCTCCTATAAAGTTCATTTGTTCGGTGACAACATTTAGAGGATGTTGTCAGGAACATGGATGATGTTCCACTATGGGTAGTGAAGAAATGAGAAGTGTAACTATAACTGAGTGTCATTCGTGTCAAAATTAAAGTGTATTTAGTGTTTCCTAATAGTACTGCCTAGGGCTGGGCGATTTGGTCTAAAAAAAAAATCTCCGATTTTTTAACGAAAAATTCGAGTTTCGATTCGATTTTCGATTTTTTTTCTTTCAATGCACTTAAAAATTACTGCAGACATCAGATATACTGTCAAAAGTAACTTTATTGCTGTAATTGTCCTCAGAATAAAAAAACGCATGTAAACAATTTAATGAACAAGTTAATGACGCAAGTTAATGAGGCTCTGTAATTTTGGGTGACCATATTCCGTTTCTCTGAAAAGAGGACACACTTCCAGCTCGCGCTACAAATTTTCAGCCCCCAGTTTTAAACATACTTTGCAGCGAGGCTTTGTCTGTTGTTCATCTGAAGCATCAAAGCGGAACCAGTTCCAAATGATTGAGTTAGCTGTGCCTTTCTTTTGAATGAGTTCTCTGTTACATGCTGCCGCTGCCACGGGGAAGGGGGCTGTGTCACACCGCGCTATGGAAGCCCACGAGGAATGGGCGGACGGAAAGCGAAAGATGCCGGAAAATTGCGGGGTAAAAACTCGAGTTTGCAAAATAAAAATCTTTCGATAAATCGATTAAATCTATTTTTTGCCCAGCCCTAGTACTGCCTAAGAGGAGCATATACATGCTAACACTTGCACAGCTACTCAACGAATGAACAAACTGGAATGATCAGATAAATATGATGTAAACCAGACTAGTGGGGTTAATATCAATGACATGTTCAGTCAAGTCCCTACTTGTCTTGTTCCAGTAAATACCAGCAGTGTTCAAGTGACTTAATCAGACCTCAGTTTAGCTGTAAGCACTGATACAATAAATAGTCTTTCTGTGAATTTAGATACTTGTATTTTTTCTGTTTCTCAAGAACAGACAAGACATTGTGTGACTGAATCATGTGTTCTACTAATAAAGTCTCATTCTTACCATTTTCTGCAGAAGTTCTCAGCAGATAAAGCATTTGACTCTTTTCACCCTGAACCCAACCTGCTGTCAGTGATGGAATGTAACTGAATACATTTACTCATGACTGGACTTAAGTATAAATTTTCAGTACTTTTCTTTTACTTTTGTATTTCTATTTTATACAACATTGTACTTCTGGTCCACTGCATGAGAAAGGTTTCGTAGTTTTTACACCACTACATTAGTCCAATTGATCGTTACTCCTCACATTACACATTTTACAACCTTCTTAGGTCACCTGGACATTGCAGGAATGTCACAAAGATGAAATCGGGCTGTTTTTCTACACTCATGATAAGTAAACTTAAATTTAATTTTTTTTTCAACACAGATGCTACAACGAGCCTTCATTCTAAAAGCATTCTGAGAAATTTCTGTTTTCATGAGCGAGAATTTTTTTAGTTCCTACATTGTTAAAGGTAGAATAACATCTTTTGAAGACTTTAAAAAATGTTTAGCAATAACGCTGTCAGACCAATATTAACTTTCTTTGTTATCATTCAACATTGTGGGAATGTTTTGTACATACACACGTGGACAAAATTGTTGGTACCCCTCAGTTAAAGAAGGAAAAACCCACAATTCTCACTGAAATCACTTGAAACTCACAAAAGTAACAATAAATAAAAATTTATTGAAAATTAAATAATCAAAATCAGCCATCACTTTTGAATTGTTGATGAACATAATTATTTAAAAAAACAAACTAATGAAATAGGGCTGGACAAAAATGATGGTACCCATAACTTAATATTTTGTTGCACAACCTTTTGAGGCAATCACTGCAATTAAACGATTTCTGTATTTGTCAATGAGCGTTCTGCAGCTGTCAACAGGTATTTTGGCCCACTCCTCATGAGCAAACAGCTCCAGTTGTCTCAGGTTTGATGGGTGTCTTCTCCAAATGGCATGTTTCAGCTCCTTCCACATATGTTCAATGGGATTCAGATCTGGGCTCATAGAAGGCCACTTTAGAATAGTCCAACGCTTTTCTCTCAGCCATTCTTGGGTGTTTTTGGCTGTGTGTTTTGGATGGTTGTCCTGTTGGAAGACCCATGACCTGCGACTGAGACCAAGCTTTCTGACACTAGGCAGCACATTTCTCTCCAGAATGCCTTGATAGTCTTCAGATTTCATCGTACCTTGCACACTTTCAAGACACCCTGTGCCAGATGCAGCAAAGCAGCCCCAAAACATTACTGAGCCTCCTCCATGTTTCACCGTAGGGACAGTGTTCTTTTCTTGGTATGCTTGGTTTTTGAGTCTATGAACATAGAGTTGATGTGCCTTACCAAAAAGCTCCAGTTTGGTCTCATCTGTCCAAAGGACATTCTCCCAGAAGCTTTGTGGCTTGTCAACATGCATTTTTGCAAATTCCAGTCTCGCTTTTTTATGAGTTTTTTTCAGCAGTGGTGTCCTCCTTGGTCGTCTCCCATGAAGTCCACTTTGGCTCAAACAACGACGAATGGTGCGATCTGACACTGATGTACCTTGGCCTTGGAGTTCACCTTTAATTTCTTTGGAGGTTGCTCTGGGCTCTTTGGATACAATTCGAACGATCCGTCTCTTCAATTTGTCGTCAATTTTCCTCTTGCGGCCACGTCCAGGGAGGTTGGCTACTGTCCCGTGGGTCTTGAACTTCTGAATAATATGAGCCACTGTTGTCACAGGAACTTCAAGCTGTTTAGAGATGGTCTTATAGCCTTTACCTTTAAGATGTTTGTCTATAATTTTTTTTCAGATGTCCTGGGACAATTCTCTCCTTCGCTTTCTGTTGTCCATGTTCAGTGTGGTACACACCTTTTCACCAAACAGCAGGGTGACTACTTGTCTCCCTTTAAATAGGCAGACTGACTGATTATGAGTTTGGAAACACCTGTGATGTCAATTAAATGACACACCTGAGTTAATCATGTCACTCTGGTCAAATAGTTTTCAATCTTTTATAGAGGTACCATCATTTTTGTCCAGCCCTGTTTCATTAGTTTGTTTTTTTAAATAATTATGTTAATCAACAATTCAAAAGTAATGGCTGTTTTTGATTATTTAATTTTCAATAAATTTTTATTTATTGTTACTTTTGTGAGTTTCAAGTGATTTCAGTGAGAATTGTGGGTTTTTCCTTCTTTAACTGAGGGGTACCAACAATTTTGTCCACGTGTGTATACAGCGGGTATGGAAAGTATTCAGACCCCTTGAAATTTTTCACTCTCTGTGTCATTGCAGCCATTTGCCAAAATCAAAAAAAGTTCATTTTATTTCTCATTAATGTACACTCAGCACCCCCATCTTGACAGAAAAAAAACAGAAATGTAGAAATTTTTGCAAATTTATTAAAAAAGAAAAACTGGGGGCGTGGCCATGCCACTGAACTGAGTAGACGTGTCTTTGTGGGCCCCCGGTGAAATTCGGCTAAAATCCTTCATTATTTGGTAAAAAACACGAACTCAACAGTTAACCAACGCCGACAAGCTTGTAAATTATGCCACGTTTATAATGCCGTCGAGAAAAAATAAGAGTAGAAGCGCAGCGGACTTTGCCATGGTCGACAACGACGAGTGGGATGCTAACAACATGACTAGCCCGACAGAAAATGCTAACCCGTCGTCCCAGCCGGCTACAGAACCTGCCGATACGAACGCAAACCTGGATGTGATTTGTCAGATGCGGATTCTTTGGTACTGTTAATGAGGGAAAAAACACTCGGAGACAAGGATGACTCAGAGTCAAAATATTCATTTAAGAATATTTAGTAAAAACGCATTGGATAGTACAGAAAATGCATGCATGCAGACTCTATGTTGATCTAGCTGACATCAGATCTGGCTTAAAACTAAGACAATATTCCTCTGCATGCAGCTGTTCACAACAAAGAGCGAATTCTAAACTATTACATGAGTTTTTAACTAAGAAGCTGTTGTCTTCTGATTGGTTCACACTGCCGGATGTCTTCAGTCTTCGTCCAACCACGGCCGTCTTCACCCTGTATTGAGAGTACTTTGCATGTGTGTGTATGTGCCTGCCTGAGGTGTGACTTCCTGTGAGCTTTACACAGACTACAATTCAGCTTTCTGCAGACAACAGGTCTGAGCTTCTTGCTCAATTTATGCTGAGCTTTGAGTTTTATTAATTCAGCTTATTAAATTTATATTTAATAATAGTACAACAATATCAATAAATTAATTATTTGTATAAGGCAGATTAATCTGATTTTATCCCTGTTTTAATCTAGGATCCTCATAGGTTAATATAAGATTTCTATGCCTGTCCCCAATTTACTGTTAATTGAAGACATTGTTGATTACATTTTCTTTTAAGTATTTTTCTTATGAACATTATATTTTAATCTTAATTCCCCAATATTGTTTTATGGTTTAATACTTTAACTTTTATTCTTGTTTAAACATCTAGCTGTTGTTTGAACCTTTTTCCCTGTCTCTGTCCTCTGTGAGTACGTGACAAGTTGCACATCTCTGTAACCGCAGACCCCCCTCTTTCTTCCAGGTATTGCATAGTTTTAACGGATGTTCTTTATTTTTAATTTTAAAACTGTCACCTGTCCACGCTAAACTGCCATCCTAGATGTTATTCTTATTTCAGTTTTTCAGTTTGAAGCGATGGGGAGAGTTTTCCCCTCAGCTCTTTGAAAGGTCAGTTGTAACCACAAGCCTTTAGTCAAGTGGAGCATCAAGCATTTACCTTAAACACACTTTCCTTTAAGTTAGATGTTGAAACCTGCACAACCTGCTTAGATCAACACTTTTCCAGGTTATGAGCTAGAACTCAAACATGCATTCATAAGCACTTTATTACATTTGATTATAGGGTTAATACAAGTTGCAAGCACACATAATATGATCAACGAAGGTTAATGATGAATATAAGTAATAAGTAAAAGAGTAATTAAATGATGATTGTAAGTAATGAATAAAAGTAATAACATGATGATCATGAGTAATAAGCAAAAGTAATTAATATGATGATTGTAAGTAAAAGTGATAAAATGATGATCATAAGCAATAAGTAAAAAGTAATTAAAATGATGATTATAAGTGATAAGTAAAAAAGTAATAAAATGATGACTGTAATTGATAAGCAAAAGAGTAATTAAAATGATTATAAGTAATAAGCAGAAAGCAATAAAACATGATAGTTTAATAGATATGAAAAAATGAATATTCCCCACAAATCCCTCCTTTTACACCTTTTAAGGTGTAAACAAAAAGCTTGATACGTGTTACAATTTAGTTCAATCATCAGCAGTTAGGTCAGTGTTTTTTCCCATGTATTTATTTATTTATGTTTTTATTTTTATTTTTCCCCCTGTTTCACTAATAATCCTCCCAAAAACTAGTTTCTCCCTCCTTTTCATAATCATCTCCCCATCCTCCAACTCCTCTAATTCCATCCCATCTCCCTCTACATCCTGTGGGATAAGCAGGGGCAACTGATATCATTCTCGGAAGCTTTCTG
This sequence comes from Acanthochromis polyacanthus, assembly GCF_021347895.1. Classification (NCBI taxonomy): domain Eukaryota; kingdom Metazoa; phylum Chordata; class Actinopteri; family Pomacentridae; genus Acanthochromis; species Acanthochromis polyacanthus. Next base: position 43,976,917 of record NC_067118.1, read on the forward strand.
TTAAATTTCACCAAATACTCTCTAAGTTTTTTTTGGAGCCTCCTTAGATTCTGTCAGATCGGTTCCTATCTCTCCTGAATTCGGAGAGGTTGGTGAAGAGGGTACACAATGAGTTAGGTGGTGTCAATTAGCTCCAGCTTTTCCTTTACCTGGACCGCATGTGAGATACACTGTTACCTGATGGTCCAGTCCACCTGGGCTCCAGCCACTTTCTTTTGTGTGCTTTCACCCGCACCCAATCACCCACCAGAAGTGCTGGAGTCTTCTATTCGGTTGCCTCAGGCTCTGCTGACTGCACCTGTTTAGACAAAACTCAGGGCAACTTAGTTAGTGCAGTCATGTAATCATCACATTGTACCTGCCAAACATCCAGAGATGGCATATGACCCCCATCTCTGGGTGGGCCAGGCATTGGTCTGCCCGTCAGCAACTCATGAGGCATCAGATGTGTTTTTGCCCCTGATGAGTTTCTCATTGACATGAGTGCAAGGAAAGAGCATCAACCCATTTTAGCTTAGTGTCAAAACAGATTTTAGTTAATTATTATTATTTTATTTATTTATTTTTTAGCAGATAGTTTGATATTGAGATGAAACCCATTTTCTGATCTAATGTTTCATGGAACCCCATATTGCGATGTCAGCTCATTTTATAACCACTTAACCACTGTTTATGCTGTTTCATTCCTACAAGGAATTGCTTCCACCCACTTTGTAAAACGATCAACCATAACCAACATATACCTGTACCCCTTTACCCGGATCTCGGCTGCCATGTCAGTAAAGTCAATGGTGATGTCATGGAAAGGAGCAGGTGGGACAGGATATCCACCCATTGGACATCTGTATGGAATCTTGGAGTTATGGGCGTTGCAGGTCTCGCAGTCTGACACGTAGTTCTCCCCCAGTGCAGTCATGTGTGGATGCCACCAGCGCTTTTCAATGTTCGCTTGTTTCAGCAGTAGGTGACAGAGCGTTGCTGAAGCTACCAGTCTCCCATCATGGGACCGCCAAAGTCCATCTTTTGACGTTGCTCCCTCCTTCTTCAGTAGGAATCTGAACATCCACCCACCTTCTTTCACTGCCACCAGTGGTGCCTGCACTGCAGCACTGTGACTGCCAGATGTTGCTGTTCTTTCATAAGGTGGGGGTTGTTATTGTAGGAGCAGGGAGGGGTAGATCTGGGCTGGGGTTGACATCATAGGAAGAGCCGTGGTTTGGTGGTTTTACTCTGTGCAGAAGTTTCCTGTTTAGATGTCAGTACAGGCATAGCTCTCTCTGTGGCAACTTCCTCTCTCAGCTTAGCAGCAGGCTTCTGCGTCTGTCATCTTGTTCCCTCTCAACGAACTTTTCATGTCGGTCGGCTGTAGCTGCACTGGTTATGGACATGACAGTCTGAAAACCGGACAAAGGAGCACTAGGTTGGCTTGAAAGTAAGCCTTGTTTTCCCCAATTAACCCACAACTTTAAACATTTTTCTGTAGATTATCTTTATCTTTTAACATCCCCCTTTTCTCCATTTCTCATACCACAAACTCTTTCAACTTTTCACCATCCATTATCTCTCACTTTCAAATGAACCCTTCTTTGATAAACAGAACCAATAATATCAAAGTAACTGTAAGAATAATCCAGCAAAATTGTTTCGTACAGTTTTAATAATCTCAAGCGGTTTTCTGCAACGTCTGAGCTTCTGAAATCTCTTACACCCCTTAAATAATCATTAATAAATTACAAATCACCCTTTCTTCTTGTAAACATTGTCCGTGGTTCACGCACAATATCTAATTGAATATTTTGCTCTTCGTGCTCTTCCCTCAGTCCCATGTCAAAGAGAAAGACATCAAAAAATAATCGAAGGAGACAAAGAGACAGAGGAGTAAAGAAAACCTTCCCTATCTCCCATTCACCTCCATCCCCCTTCTACGGTGTTTTTTTTTTTTTTTTTACATCAGTCAGTAAACAGCACTTCAATTGTATGTCTTAAGCAGATGATTTCATCAATTCCTTTACAAAAAATGAATGCCTCTCCCTCTCATGACACTGCAATTGTATGCGGCTCAAAGAATAAAAAGAAAACAAAAGGAAAGAAAAAATAAAAATAAAAATTTTAAAATAAAAGAAAACTACATTTTCTCCCCAGATCAAAAGCTTTTTTTTTTTTTTTTCCATTCATCCACACACCAACACTTTCTCACAAGGTTTAGACCGTCTGTTCATTCACACCAAAATGACGTCTATTTTCTGCCAACGTGTGTAAAGATCAGCTGCCTGCCTGTCAATCACTCAAACCTTGTACAAACGATCGCATCTCTTTTCTAATTTAGAAACAAACACAATTATGTACAGAGTTTAGCAATCCGTAGGTTCTTACGCGACTCCACTTACACAAAATTTAAAAAATTTGCCCACAATGTAAAATAAATTCAACAGAAAATCGCTAATTCAGATTACTTAATTGTGGCCACATCAAATCTTCCCCAGACAGTATGTCCTAGTGCTGCAGGTAGGACGTAATGGTGACATTTAATGCGTAGAAACCGCAACCATTTGTACTGCTACGGGCTTTTTAAAAGATTATATAGTAGTGCCAACACAGCAACTGGCCGTAAATACAGTCTCAGTCCTGCACCCTATTCCTTCAGGGATTTCCTACCAATTCTTATACACTACAGCTTAAGGCTGCAAGGGCAGTTTCACGTTACACATCACACTTCATCATCATCTCATCACTCTGGTACAGACCAACTGATCCCAATTTAAGACTGAGAGTCAACAGTTCCCTATCCAGTCACCGGTTTAAAAGATAATAAAGTTCTGACCATCCAATGCAACTCAGCACCAATGTATGCTTATTAACGATTACAATTCAAATTCATTCATTTGAGACAGGTCTCTCCTTACCCCACAGGACTCACAAATTTAGTTATGCCCAATATGCAGAATTCGGTTAGAACAACAGGTTTCTGCTTACCTTGTTCTTTTTGGCTGGCCAGCCTTGTGAGTCTCTGTGTGGATCGGAGCTCCCGTCAGGTCCTCCCGGAAATCTCCGGTCCCGGACCTCTTCCAATTCTTCTTCCAAAATTGATTAAGTACCTCAAATAACAGTACCCCGTCCGTGCCTCCATTTTTGTCAGATGCGGATTCTTTGGTACTGTTAATGAGGGAAAAAACACTCGGAGACAAGGATGACTCAGAGTCAAAATATTCATTTAAGAATATTTAGTAAAAACGCATTGGATAGTACAGAAAATGCATGCATGCAGACTCTATGTTGATCTAGCTGACATCAGATCTGGCTTAAAACTAAGACAATATTCCTCTGCATGCAGCTGTTCACAACAAAGAGCGAATTCTAAACTATTACATGAGTTTTTAACTAAGAAGCTGTTGTCTTCTGATTGGTTCACACTGCCGGATGTCTTCAGTCTTCGTCCAACCACGGCCGTCTTCACCCTGTATTGAGAGTACTTTGCATGTGTGTGTATGTGCCTGCCTGAGGTGTGACTTCCTGTGAGCTTTACACAGACTACAATTCAGCTTTCTGCAGACAACAGGTCTGAGCTTCTTGCTCAATTTATGCTGAGCTTTGAGTTTTATTAATTCAGCTTATTAAATTTATATTTAATAATAGTACAACAATATCAATAAATTAATTATTTGTATAAGGCAGATTAATCTGATTTTATCCCTGTTTTAATCTAGGATCCTCATAGGTTAATATAAGATTTCTATGCCTGTCCCCAATTTACTGTTAATTGAAGACATTGTTGATTACATTTTCTTTTAAGTATTTTTCTTATGAACATTATATTTTAATCTTAATTCCCCAATATTGTTTTATGGTTTAATACTTTAACTTTTATTCTTGTTTAAACATCTAGCTGTTGTTTGAACCTTTTTCCCTGTCTCTGTCCTCTGTGAGTACGTGACAAGTTGCACATCTCTGTAACCGCAGACCCCCCTCTTTCTTCCAGGTATTGCATAGTTTTAACGGATGTTCTTTATTTTTAATTTTAAAACTGTCACCTGTCCACGCTAAACTGCCATCCTAGATGTTATTCTTATTTCAGTTTTTCAGTTTGAAGCGATGGGGAGAGTTTTCCCCTCAGCTCTTTGAAAGGTCAGTTGTAACCACAAGCCTTTAGTCAAGTGGAGCATCAAGCATTTACCTTAAACACACTTTCCTTTAAGTTAGATGTTGAAACCTGCACAACCTGCTTAGATCAACACTTTTCCAGGTTATGAGCTAGAACTCAAACATGCATTCATAAGCACTTTATTACATTTGATTATAGGGTTAATACAAGTTGCAAGCACACATAATATGATCAACGAAGGTTAATGATGAATATAAGTAATAAGTAAAAGAGTAATTAAATGATGATTGTAAGTAATGAATAAAAGTAATAACATGATGATCATGAGTAATAAGCAAAAGTAATTAATATGATGATTGTAAGTAAAAGTGATAAAATGATGATCATAAGCAATAAGTAAAAAGTAATTAAAATGATGATTATAAGTGATAAGTAAAAAAGTAATAAAATGATGACTGTAATTGATAAGCAAAAGAGTAATTAAAATGATTATAAGTAATAAGCAGAAAGCAATAAAAACATGATAGTTTAATAGATATGAAAAAATGAATATTCCCCACAGATTCAAAGACTGGACCTGATGAGTAACGACTTTGCCACGAAACTGGACGGTGTCCTAAAAGCAATCCATGATGCTAAGAGGGATGTGAGAGACTTTTCTGGTCGCATGGACGAGGCAGAAGCGCGGATCAGTAAAGTCGAGGACGCCATTTACTCGGGGAAAGGCAAGACCGACGAGCTCATTAAACAAGTGGAGCAACTCACATACAAGGTGGACGATCTTGAAAACCACTCGAGGAGATCAAACCTCAGGTTGGTTTAACCTACCCGAAAAAGCTGAAAATCCTGATGCAATCGCTTTTCTCGAGAGATGGCTACCTGAAGTTCTGGGTCCGGCGGCGTTTCCCTTGCCTCCTGTCATTGAGAGAGCTCACGGGATTCCTTCGGGAACACAAGGCGCCGGACCCCCCTGACCGAGAGTCCTCATCTTTAAATTCCTAAACTTCCAGGACAAAATCAGAGCAATGCGTGCTGTCAGGTCCAAACGAAAGGTACTCTACGGCGAGCAAGAGGTCATGTTTTTTCCGGACCTATCTGCAGAGTTACTGCGGCGGAGGAGACGCTTTGACGGGGTGAAACAGCAGCTGAGATCCCTGGATGTCCGCTACGAGATGGCGTACCCAGCCAAGCTTCGGGTGACGGTAGACGGACAGACACGCGAGTTCAACTCCCCAACAGACACTGAAAAATTCATCGAGGATCTGAAACGTACAGGCGGTGTTCAAGATTAACTGGTGATCCAATCAACTGGTGATTTTCAGTTAGCGAGACAGACGTTACACCGGCAATACATAGAATGATGTCTCCATGTAAAACTTTGCGTGGAATGATTATTTTTTTGGAATGCATATATCCATTTAGCTACATGTTTGCAGTTGGCTTGAATGTTTAAGGGAAAGATAATTCTTAAGCTTCGATTTCTATTTTCTTCACCTATGGGTGACTGTGTTGATGCCTGTTCAAAACACACAGATGTCAATAAACTGTTCCGAAATGCTCTTGTTGTCAGCTTTAACATTGGCTCCAAAAATCGTTATTGTTCTTTTTTGACTCACGGCTGTTCAGTCTACCAATAAAATACACGGTTTTATGAGGACTTCCACCTAACGGAGTGGAAATATCGCTTCGCTGCGGCAGAGTGTGACGATCTACACCAGATTAACTGGTGACAGTCTGAGGCTTCAGTCCGACGGTCAGACAGAAACAACACGTGAAATACTGTTACTGTTTTCAAAGATTACTGCAATTAAGCTGGTGGATCTGCGTTGTTTTACTTTTATACACCTTTGAAGTAAAACAACGAAATTATATAAACCACCTGACCCACATTTTAACCAACGATTTCTCATTCCTGCCTTCAGAAGCTGCTGTTTCAAACAAGCAACACAATCTCGTAATTCAAGACATGCAAACAATAAAATGAGAAATAATAAAAACAGACCAAATAAGATTATCTCACCGCATTGTTTGACAGTAAGTTTCATCTGCAGAATCTCTCCCAGTCCTAAAAAAAGACTAAAAACCACTTCTTCACCGAATACCTTTGTACTTCACTTGCTGAAAAAAAAAGAAGTAACAATCCTGTTACCTTCTGCACCTTCTGCAGACACCAAGGTCCTATTTAAACACTTTAACTTTTTAATGGCATTTATCCAGGTTGTTTTCTCCTGACTAGATCCTTGCTTGTGTTGGATGTATTCTCAGATGCATGTCACTTTGGATAAAAGCGTCTGCTAAATGAAATTGTACAACTGTAGAAATATACAAAGCAGAAGTCCAGACATTAAAAAAATACAAACAAAATTAACAATTGTATCACACATAAAAGCAAAACGTATCTCTCACAGGTACATATTCTTATGTAGCTACATGTATGGAACCCTACAGAGGTAAATACTGATCACAACAAAATTTGACACTATCAAAAAATTCAAATGATTTAATTAGACAGGTGCTCAAGTAGCACTTGCACACAGTTAACCAATTTGCTCAAACTGGGCACACAGGTGGGCACACCTCAAACTGGGCACAGGCACACCTGTGTGGCCAAATTTGGCTACACAGGTGGAGAGATTTGGGGAGTACATCTCTCTCTGTATAAGGTTGTTAACCCATTACAACCTTGTGGGTTTAGTGAGGAGAAAGTTTAGACAAGGCAGGCATTTCATCAAGCGAGTTATAGTAGTTGTAGAGTGGCTGATAGTGTGATTGCAGTTTGATTGTGACAGAGTGAGTGGCTGTTTGAAAGTGAGAGTGTCTGAGGTAAGGTGTGTTGAGAGTCTGGTGTTATTGTCTTTTTGTGATTGTAACTGTTTTGTATGTCTGTTCTGTAATTTGTCTGTCTGTGTATCTGTTAAGCGTTTGTGGCATCTATAGGTAAGTGTGAAGGTAGTTTTATAGTTAAGTGTGAAGGTAGATAAGTTAGTAGATAGGTAAGCGCAGGATTTAGGTTAGTTTACGTTAGTTAGGTGTTAGTGTAGCTAATAGTAAGAAAGGGCAATACAGGGAAATCTCTCTTAAAAAATGGACCCCAAAATGGCACAAGAGGTCCTTGACCTGAAAATGAACAACCGTTACCCTGAAGGCATCACTGCAAAACAAATACGTGATCAGAAGAAGAGCTGAAACCTTCATGGTAAAGGGTAAGGTGTATAATAGGGATTTGTAGTTTGTCAACTACACTTTCTAAACTCTGTAATTTCATGTTAAAAGTGCTTCACATTCACACACTAGATGGTGAACTGTACTACATACGTAGGCGGAAAAAAACTCAGCCTGATCACCTGGCAAAAGTTGTTTGCTCTGCCAAAGAGGCAGATGACATCGTTTATGAATTTCATGAAAGCCATTTTGGGGGTCACTGTGGCTGGGAGAAAACACACAGCGCTATAATCAGCCGCTGTTACTGGCCTGGCATGGAGAGTGACATTAAGAAGTGGGTATGTTGATATCTTCATAATGACTTTTAAAATGCACATGTAAGTTCATTGTTAGTGTACATTTGTATCTAGATAGAATGCCAATCTAAGGTTTAAATACTAACTAATGCTCTGCAGGTGTAAGCACTTATTTTACTTCTCTGTCTTGGTGATTCTCAAAATTGTACTTTTAATTTTCAACATTTCTCATAATTTTGTGCTCTTTGTGTGACATTTTGGTCGTTATACATCATTTGTGTAATACTTTGGCCATTTTATGTCTTTATGAGTTAATTTTTATCTTATTTTGCTTATTTTATGTCCTTTAGTGGTAGTTTCGCGTCTCATTTTGGCATTTTGGCTAAACTACCACTAAAGAATATAAAACAACCAGAATGAGACGCTAAACTACCACTAAAGGATATAAAACAGCCAACATGTGATGCTGAACTACCACTAAAGGATATTTTACCACACGGTTTGAACTTATTAAAAGACGTGCACACCGTGTCCTTGTCTCCTGTCTGCTGCTTTAACGGGTTTTGACAGTAAACAGTGATCACAGCTGCACTAGTTCCAACCGCGGTTACGTAGTTTCCTTTCTTGTTGCCTGACAGCGCATGACTCCTACGATGAGAACGCAACTTATTTCCAGATATTTTTGTCAGGACCAAAATGAATAAAACAGCAGAAATCTCATTTTTAGAAGCGAAGTTGTTCCATTGTTTATTTCCTGGTTAGTCGGTAAGGGGTCCTGAAAAGCCACGCCTACGAAACATCTGTCTCAGAAACGCTAGAGTCACCAGTTGATCGGATCACCAGTTAATCTAGAACAGTGGCGTTGATGAGCCCTGAGCTGGACTCTTAACGTACACCAATCTTTGAGGCCATGTGAGTAACGACACGGGTTAGACATTGAACTATTAAAAGAAACCGCACTTGCAGAGTGTAATTTACCCGCCTCGCAATCTTACGTTATTACTATTACTTTGGTTGCAAGGTTAAATAGAATAAGAGGAATGTGTTCACATCCATACAAAATGTGAGAGGTGGGTGCTTTTTATTGTTTATTTTATTTTTTTATCTTTTCTTTAATATTTTCACCCATGTTGCCACTCCTGTCTACCCCTTTGTTGGTTATCTATAAACTACTGTCTTTTAAAGGACCCGTGTTTTTGAACTGGCCCAACAACTGTAAGAGAGGCTTAGATGTTTCAACATTTCATTCTTATGTTCGTGAAACTACCGAATTATTGCCGGGAGACTCATAAGTTTCACACTTATTTTATTTTGTTTTGTCTTCTTCCATTTGCGCCTTAGTTTGTAAAGGTGTGCGGAGATCGTAGTTCAGGTGACGGCTCCCTTGATTTGCACTGGATCTGTCTATGCATATGGTCATTCCCATGGATGTAGGGGAGGGGGGAGGGTCGTTAGTAGCTGTAATGTCCGGGAATACAGTGAAGGGGTTTTGTGTCTTGGGATTTGGGATTTGGCAGCATTTTGTTATTTGTTGTGTTCTTTTTGTGCCTTCTTGTAACACTCACGGTATAGGGTTGCTTTATCGCACTTATGGTGCTTCACTGCAAAGCTACAGGTATATCTATGTACCAAGGAACCAATTTTAAGGTACATTCTAATATCTAAAATTTATTCAAGATGATCCCAAGTAAAGATTTAAAATTTACTTCTTGGAACATGACGGGGCTGGCTAAATTAATTAAATTGAAGCAGGTTATCACTAGGATTAAACAGCTAGACTCCTCGATTGTCTTTATTCAAGAGTCCCATTTACTCAAAGATGAACTAGTGAAAGTACATAGGAGATGGCCAGGTCAGGTGTTCTCCTCCTGCTTCTCATCACACTTGAGAGGGGTCCTGACACTGATACACAAATCTGTACCATTCCAAGTAAATAATACTATTTCAGATACTGCTGGTAGATATTTGGTGGTACAAGGTACACTTTTACAGGAAAATATTAACTTAATTA